>NC_041388.1:559919339-559949265 GCF_002162155.2 Triticum dicoccoides | reverse complement strand
TAGCTGCAGTCCAAAGTACTCGCCTAAGTATTTGAAAATCCTACCGAGTGGTGAGCCAGACTCCCGCCCGGAGGCTTAGCTGCAGCCCAGTGCTCGCCTAAGTATATAAAAATCCTACCGAGTGGAGAGCAAACCTCCCACTCGGAGGCTTAGCTGCAGCCCAGTGCTCGCGTAAGTATATAAAAATCCTACCGAGTGGAGAGCAAACCTCCCACTCGGAGGCTTAGCTACAGCCCAGTGCTCGCCTAAGTGTTTGAAAATCCTACCGAGTGGAGAGCAAACCTCCCACTCGGGGTCTTAGCTGCAGTCCAAGTACTCGCCTAAGTATATAAAAATTCCCGAAGATATTCAACGATAAATCAAGTTCAGATAAAACCCAAAGGTCCAAGACCTCAGGTCAAAGTACTCGAGCCCTCGGCTCGACAGAGTTTAACGGTTATAGAATCCACTCGGCATTCCGAGGCAAATTTAAAGTGAAGCATAAATGTTTTTCATTCCTCAAGCGGAGGACTGGAAGGGGCGACGAACTCGTCCAAGTCGATCCCGTCTGCAATACGAGTAGCAGCAGCAATGAAAGTCTCCATGAAGTCTTGAAAGCTGTGCTTCTTGGTATTGGCAACTTGGATGGCGACCAGCTTTTCTTCTCACGCCTCCTTGCAATGGACGCGGACCAGAGACAGAGCGACATCAGCACCACATCTGGCAGAAGATTTCTTCCATTCCGCCACTCGACCCGAGACTTCATCCAGTCGAACCATCAGGGACTCGAGGTCATTCTGAAGCGTCGTTCCAGGCCAGAGTGATGTGTCGATCCGCGACATCGCAACCTTCAGCCGAGCAAGATAGTCAACGACGCTGGTAACACGAGACTCCAGTCGGAGCACGTTCATAGCAGCCTCGTCCTTCATGAGAGAATTGGCGGGATCCAAGCCTGGCTCTACTCGAGTGGTTTCCTCTTTGAAGCTCTGGCAGAATTCTGCAAACACGATTCAAGAATAAGACAGTGGCCTTACGCGGGCTTGGTAACTGCAAGACAGCCGGGTCGGAATAATTACCTTCGAGCATGATGAACAGCTTCTTGGCGAGTCCACCGAGATAAGCCTCCAGATCGTTTACCTTCCCCGCCAGCTCACCCGCCTTGTCGTGCAGGACCATCTTTTCTTTCTTCAGTCGACTGACCTCTCGATTAGCTGTTTCGAGAGCAGTTTTCAGTCTGGAGTTCTCCTGTTCAAGAGTTCCGACCGAAGCCAGTTTCTCTTCTGCAAGCTTCGTTTTGCTCGAGGCCTCCTTTTGTGCTTCGGCAAGATCTTGATCCTTCTTCTTCAGAGCTTCCTCCAGTTCATCTACAGAACGTCGGGTGAACTCAACATCAAGAATGGGCAAGAAAGGGAAGTCACTCGTCAAGAATGAGAAACCTCGCCAGCCATACCTTTTGCTTCGTCTCGCGCCTTCTGCAGGTTCTGTTGAGCGAGCTTCAAGTCAAGGTCGAGCTGGATCTGTTTGTTCTCCAACTCAGTGTAGAGAGCCACAAGTTCACAGGATTTCTGCAAAAGTCAGTCGACAGAGGTCCAAGATAAGTTGCTTCCGAGTAACCAAGAGACAATGATGACGTTTCTAAGACTACAGCTGAATCAAAAACATTCAACAGTAGTCTCGGGGACTACACCCAGTGGGTGCACTCAGCGTGCCCCCACTGGTTTTGAAAAAAAAATTGACTGCCCGCAGTCGCCCGGATACAGTTTCATTTGACATGGCCTGGCCAGACCGAGTGAAGGAGTAAAACTACAGCAACGCAATATAAAGACTACAGTTGACTGCCAGTAGTCCACCGTAGTCTCGGGGACTACACCTAGTGGGTGCACTCAGCGTGCCCCCACTCGACCAAAAAACTTAACAGAAACACCCAGTGGGTGTACAGATTTAAAAGATCTTCGGAAAAGAGATTCTTCAGACAGCATATCCTAACAGAACAAGCAGTGAATCGACTGACCTGGATGTTACTCTGAAGAGCTGAACTCGCGTCATAAGCCGCTTGGCTGGCTTCTCGAACCACCTTGACCTGCTCCATCATGATGCCTGCCTGGCGTATAGCTTCCTTAGCTGCCCCCACTTGGTCCTCAGGGATGTGGTGTGTGGCGAAGAGCGAAGGCGGATTTACGGTCAACGTCGAGGGCCGCGCACTCGCCAGAGGATTGGCGAAAGTCACAGAAGCCCGGGTGGTATCGCCACCGTCTCGAGCTACGGCCTCAGGCGCCGGAGTGGATTGTGGAGTCTTGCCAGCCGACGCTTTCCTGTTCCGCCTCACTCTCAGCGGCGCTTCGTCTTCGTCGTCAGGAAGGCTAATAACATGAGGAGGAGCTACGAGAAAAATTCAATCGACCAGAGTTATAAGAAATCGTCAGTCGATTCAAGGCAGAACATCAGTAATCATACCAGGATTGGAAGTAATAGCATCTTCCATCTCTCGATCGTCGTCCTTGGCAGAATCTCAGAAGTAGCAGCACTGCACATTTTGAAAGACCGTCAGTTGGCGTAGTGGATCGACCAAGGATCCGTCCACGGTCGACAAAGGAGAACAAGTTCTATCATTACCCAGAAATGGTGAGGACAGTCATCCTCATCTTGGGCGGAGCCTTGGGTGGCTTGGACGGTGCCGCGCGGGGGTGCTTGGGAGCTTTCTCAGTCGGCGCTGGAGAAGAGGTCCGAGGGCGCTTCGATGACTGCCCAACGGGAGCAGTCGCCTTACCACGTTCCCGCGCAGGGTCGTGTGTAAGCTTGGATCGCCTTTCCGAGCGAGGAGGTCCAGCTTCCTCCTCCTCCTCCTCTTCGCTGGAGTCGACGCCATCGTCTCACTCTCCTTCGCCGTCAGACTCCCACTCCCCCTGTTCGTCTCCGCTTTCGCCTCCGCTCGCCTTCCCTTCCTCGGCCTGCCCCTGTGCTCCATTGGGTGTCGAGTACATCTCTGTAGTTGCCTGGAGAATAGCAGACAAGTTGAAAGTCAGTCGACCGATTCAAAGAGAGCAAATGAAGAAAGCAAGATCTCAGTCGGAAACACAAGGTCAGACCTGGTCCGCCTCGTATGTACTGTCAAGCGGTACAACCCTCCTGGCTCCTCGGGGGTTGTCTTTGTTCCCTGTGATGCTCGACAGCCACCCTTCCAGCATCTCGTCGGTGACCTCCTCTGGGTGAACCCGAGTGGTGTCGTCGAGACCCGAGTACAACCACATAGGGTGGTCACGAGCCTGAAGCGGTTGGATGCGCCTCCGAAGGAAGACCTCCAACAAGTCCATGCCGGTCACGCCGTCTCGGACAAGCTGAACCACTCGACCAACCAGCACCTTGACTTGCGCCTTTTCCTCCGGCAGCACTTTCAGAGAGGCAGGCTTTTGAGCTCGGTCCAGAGAGAAAGGGGGAAGACCAGTCGACAGCCCTGGGGTCACCTAGTCTTGGCAATAAAACCAGGTCGACTGCCAACCATGGACCGACTCGGGAAAAGTGATAGACGGAAAAGAACTTTTACCCCTCATTTGGATCGCCAGGCCCCCGCATAGCTGGATCACTTGCGTCCGTTCGTCACTCGACTTGGCTTTCTTTACCGATTGGGAACGGCAAGTGAAGATGTGTTTAAAGAGTCCCCAATGAGGGCGGCAACCCAAGAAACTTTCGCTCAAGGAAACGAAAGCCGCAAGATACACGATGGAATTGGGAGTGAAATGGTGGAGCTGCGCTCCGAAGAAGTTCAAAAAGCTCCAGAAAAAAGGATGAGGAGGTAGAGAAAATCCGCGATCGATATGGGTGGCGAGGAGGACGCACTCACCGTCACAAGGTTGGGGTTCGACTTCTCCCCCTGGGAGACGCGCAGCTTCGTGGGGAATGACTCCCCCCTCGACCATGTCATCAAGATCTTCCTGCCGAATCACCGAGGGCATCCAGTCACCCTGGATCCAATCCCTGGGCAGAGCAGTCCTCGAGGAAGATCCGCCCAGAGCGGACTCCTTCCCCTTCCCCTGCACCGCCGCCTTCTTTGCGCGCTCCAAAGCCGACGTTTTGTCCTTGACCATCATCGCCGGCGAGGCTCGAACGGACCTACGGCGCTAGGGTGAGAGCGGAGGTGGCGGAGGACCTTGCGGGGGGAGAAGGAAAGGCGAGAGCACACTGTTGGGGAGCCTCGAGCCGGCAACTTATAAGGAGCCGCTTCCGAGTGGCTAACCGGTAGGCCCAGGCGATCCCGTCAAATCCCGCAACAGGCGCGCGCGGTACGTGGCGAAAAAGGTGGCGCGGAGATCGAGGGGCTTCCATCCTATCCCATCTGATTACTTCGGCCGCCCCCGTCCCGCTTGCTTCCCGAAATTCGAATGCCGCAAAATCCGCGGGCTGCAGAACAACTCATCAAACTGAAGAGCCCGCTCGAGCCGGCACTCGGTATTCCACAAGTAAGGAAATTCACTCGACGAGAGACCAAGAATGGATCAAGGTGACCTAAAGAAGTTGACAACGTCATCCGTGACGATTGATCCAGTACAAGACATTCGTATAACGCTAAGAACCAGTCGGAAGGACCCCCAACTCCTTCCCCACTTGAACCTCGATCCATTCGGGGGCTAATGATGAAGCTATGTATCTAGGGTAGGGGAATGGACCTGTCCTAAGAGCCCTACCCAAGGACATCCCTGGAAGAAGTCACCTTTCAACCGACTTGAAGGTATCCCACTCGACGGATTCAAGACACTCGACCAGGAAGCTACCACTCGACTACGAAGCCAACCACTCGACTGACAGGAGATCTAAAGTCACTCCGCAAGCAAACGGTCGGCCATTAAGTAGTCTTTATGGTCATCATAGCACTTTAATAGGGACGTTACCAGTAACGCCCAGTCTTAATGTATTTTAACCCTGCATTACTGAGGACCGGAGGGGTCTGGCGAACTCTATATAAGCCACCCCCCTCCTCAGTAGCAGGGGTTGGCACCCCTGTAATTCATACACACATAATCCAGTCGACCGCCTCCGGGCACCGAGACGTAGGGCTGTTACTTCCTCCACGAAGGGCCTGAACTCATACATCCTGGTGTATTTACAGCTTCTCCATAGCTGAGATCTAGCCTCTCCATACATACCCCCCTACCTCACTGTCAAAGTTAGAACCACGACAGCTGCTATAGGTTTCTAGCAAGAACATTTCTTACCTACACGAAAACCACAACGTGATATGCCAATTTCTATTTACCCTTCATAAGGACCCTTTTCATCAAGTCTGATCCGACTAAAGTGGGAGAGACAGACACCCGCTAGCCACCTTATGCAACTAGTGCATGTCAGTCGGTGGAACCAGTCTCACGCAAGCATACGTATAAGGTCGGTCCGGGCCGCTTCATCCCATGATGCCGCAGAATCAAGATAAGACTAGTAACGACAAGTAAATTGACAATATCGACGCCCACAACTGCTTTGTTTTCTACTCGTGCATAGAAACTACGCATAGACCTAGCTCATGATGCCACTGTTGGGGAACGTAGCAGAATTTAAAATTTTCTATGCATCACCAAGATCAATCTATGGAGTTATCTAGCAACAAGGGAAAGGGGAGTGCATCTACATACCCTTGTAGATCACGCGCGGAAGCGTTCAAGAGAACGGGTTGATGGAGTCGTACTCGTCGTGATCCAAATCACCGATGACCGAGTGCCGAACGGACGGCACCTTCGCGTTCAACACATGTACGGTTGGGAAGACGTGTCCTCCTTCTTGATCTAGCAAGGGGGGAGGAGAGGTTGATGGAGATCAGCACGACGGCGTGGTGGTGGAAGCAACGGTGTTCTCGGCAGGGCTTCGCCAAGCTCAGCGAGAGGGAGAGGTGTCACGGGAGGGAGAAGGAGGTGCCAGGGGCTAGGGTGCGGCTGCCCTCCCTTCCCCCACTATATATATGGCCCCTAGGAGGGGGTGCCGGACCTAGATATTGGATCTCAAGGGGGGGCGGCGGCCAAGGGGGGTGGCTTGTCCCCCAAGCCAAGTGGGGCGCCCCCCCAAGGGTTTCCAACCCTAGGCGCAGGGGAGGCCCAAGGGGGGCGCACCAGCCCACCAGGGGCTGGTTCCCTTCCCCACTTAAGCCCATGGGGCCCTCCGGGATAGGTGGCCCCACCCGGTGGACCCCCGGGGACCCTTCCGGTGGTCCCGGTACAATATCGGTGACCCCCGAAACTTTCCCGATGGCCGAAACTGGACTTCCTATATATAATTCTTGACCTCCGGACCATTCCGGAACTCCTCGTGGCGTCCGAGATGTCATCCGGGACTACGAATAACTTTCGGGATACCGCATACTAATATCTCTACAACCCTAGTGTCACTGAACCTTAAGTGTGTAGACCCTACGGGTTCGGGAGATACGCAGACATGACCGAGACGACTCTCCGGTCAATAACCAACAGCGGGATCTGGATACCCATGTTGGCTCCCACATGCTCCTCGATGATCTCATCGAATGAACCACGATGTCGTGGATTCAATCAATCCCGTATACAATTCCCTTTATCAATCGGTATGTTACTCGCCTGACACTCAATCGTCGGTATCGCAATACCTCGTTCAATCTCGTTACCGGCAAGTCACTTTACTCGTACCGTAATGCATGATCCCGTGATCAACCACTTGGTCACATTGAGCTCATTATGATGATGCATTACCGAGTGGGCCCAGAGATACCTCCCCGTCATACGAAGTGACAAATCCGAGTCTCGATTCGTGCCAACCCAACAGACACTTTCGGAGATACCCGTAGTGCACCTTTATAGTCACCCAGTTACTTTGTGACGTTTGGCACACCCAAAGCACTCCTACGGTATCCGGGAGTTGCACAATCGCATGGTCTAAGGAAATGATACTTGACATTCGGAAAAGCTCTAGCAAATGAACTACACGATCTTTGAGCTATGCTTAGGATTGGGTCTTGTCCATCACATCATTCTCCTAATGATGTGATCCCATTATCAATGACATCTAATGTCCATAGTCAAGAAACCATGACTATCTTTTGATCAACGAGCTAGTCAACTAGAGGCTCACTAGGGACGTGTTGTGGTCTATGTATTCACACATGTATTACGATTTCCGGATAACACAATTATAGCATGAACAATAGACAATTATCATGAACAAGGAAATATAATAATAACCATTTTATTATTGCCTCTAGGGCTTATTTCCAACACCGTCGATGAACAAGAGGAGGGTGGGTAGCCCTGCATGTCGTGCGCTTGTGCCACGTCGTGGTCCTCGATGGCGTCCACCTTGGACAGTGCGACATCAATCCCCTACAGTGAGGTGCGAGCGCGCGGCAGTGGCCGCACCAGGGCGCGTAGAACTCAGCCATGACGTGGCGGCGGGCGGATCTGAGGGGACAGGGTTCCCGGAGGAAGCTGAGGAAGGGGTCGTCGCGGCCGGGGATCCGGAGCTCGAGAGGAGCGTGGGGAAGGGGGATGGGAAGTGAAATCGAGGTCGGAGACGCCGGATCCGTGTGTATGGGGCTGGCGGGGAGGGCGCGGCGCTAGGGTAGGGGAGGAAGGGACGAGGTCGGTGTCGATGAGGAGGAGGACGAGGTCGGCGCTGGTTGGGAGAGGACGGGGAGGAGGTGGATCGGGAGGGGCCGGGGATGGGGAGGAGGAGGTGGCAGCGGCGGCAAGGAGATTGGGAGGAGGGAGGAGGGGTGCGATGGGGGAGGGGTTTGATCTAGGGTTGGGGGTGCGTGGGGTGTCTCTTTTTCTTTTTGGTTTCTTTTTTCTGTAGATAGATGGATGGATGGATGGATGGATGGATGGATGTGGGATGGAGAGATGGATGGATGGATGGATGCCATGTCATCGATCCGTGGGAAGAGCCCTGATTGGTTCGGAAGATCAGTGATTTAAAATAGTTTCTAAGTACTAAAAATAGGGGAATTTTGTGAAGCAACTATCAAAATATTTTGCAAAACGGCACAACTAAATTTTTCACTCAAGTTAGACCCCATTTTCATGGATGATCACCGATTTGCATGCATTTTTTATCTTTCTAGATATTTTTAATCATTTTCTTGTGGTAAAAATGGTTTTTTTTGTGAAGAACCTACCAAATATTTGTTGTAAAATTGGACCAAATCAATTTTCTAAAATACTAGGCCATATTTAATGCACAATTGACCAAATGGTTAGGTGGCAAAAGTTTTGATCCACCTCTGGTGAAAAAGACAAATTTCCGCTGTTTTAGTTGGAAGCGGGTCAAATTTGAACTGCGGCTGCCTCATAGTTTGCTATTTTATTTTTTTCCAAAATTCATTTGTAGGTACAAAAGTATCTATTTAATCAGAGAAATACCAAAAACATTCCAAGATTCGACCACTAGCTAGGAACGGTCATTCCCGCCGTTTTGACCGCATTTTGAAATGGGCATAAAAAATTCAAAAACATTCAATAAATTGGAAAGCCTTCACATTGCGTCATCATATGTGACCAAGTTACCAGGAAAAATAATAAACTTGTAATACGGCAATTATTTTAAAAATGTGTTCTCAGAAATGAGCTATCATGCGTGAAAATTCATGGCTTTCAAGCCAAATGATAAATCTTATGGCCACATTCATGGCATAGTTTGTTCAAATTATCTCATATTGTGCACAAGGGTGAAATATTGGAATTCCAAACAAAGTTGCCTAAGGAAATTTTCATTTTCTTTGCATGAAAAAACCATTTCCCATTTTCCGAGTGTTCAAAATGAGGTTTTTTTGTGAAGGACCTACCAAATAATTGTTGCAAAATTAGACCAAAACATTTTTCTAAAATATTAGGAAATATTTAATGCACAATTGATCAAATGGTTGGGTGTCAAAATCTTTGATCCACCTCTCGTGAAAAACACAAATTTCTGCCGATTCAGCTGGAAGCGGGTCAAATTTGAACTGCAGCTGCCTCATAGTTTCCTCTTTATTTTTCCCAAAAATAATTTTTACGTAGAAAAGTATCTATTTAATCAGAGAAACACCAAAAGTTTTCCAAGATTCATCCACTAGCTAGAAACGGTCATGCCCGCCTTTTTGACCGCATTTTGATACGGGCTTAAAAAATTCTAAAAAAATCAAAAAATAAGAAAACCTTCGCATTGTATCATTATATGTGGCCAAGTTACCAAGAAAAATAATAAACTTGTAATACGATAATTATTTTAAAAAAGTGTTCTTAGAAACGAGCTATCATGCGTGGATATCAATGGCTTTCAAGCCAAATGATCAATCTTATGGCCACATTCATGGCATAGTTTGTTCAAATGATCTCATATTGTGCACAAGGGTGCATCTTGGAATTCCAAACAATGTTGCATAAGGGAGTTTTCATTGTCTTTGCACGGAAAATTCATTTTCCGTTTTCCGAGTGCCCGAAATGAGTTTTTTTGTGAAGGACCTACCCTATATTTGTTGCAAAATTGAACATAATCAATTTTATAAAATACTAGGCCATATTTAATGCACAATTGACAAAATGGTTCAGTGTCAAAAGTTTTGATCCACCTCTGGTGAAAAAGACAAATTCCCGCCGATTTAGGAGGAAGCGGGTCAAATTTGAGCTGTAGCTACCTTGTAGTTCGCTATTTATTTTTTCCAAAGTCATTTCTAGGTACATACGTACCTATTTAATCATAGAAACACCAAAGAAATCCAAGATTCAACCACTAGCTAGGAATGGTCATTCCCGTCGTTTTGACTGCATTTTGAAACGGGCATAAAAATTCAAAACAAATCAAAAACTTGGGAAACCTTCGCATTGTGTCATTATATGTGGCCAAGTTCCCAGGAAAAATAACAAACTTGTAATACGGCAATTATTTTTAAAAAGTATTCTCAGAAACGAGCTATCACGTGTGGAGATCAATGGCTTTCAAGCCAAATGATCAATCTTATGGCCACATTCATGGCATAGCTTGTTCAAATGATCTCATATTGTGCACAAGGGTGCATATTGGAATGGCAAACAATGTTGCATATGGAAGTTTTCATTTTCTTTGGACGAAAAAACCATTTTCCATTTTTCGAGTGCCCAAAAGGAGGTTTTTTTGTGAAGGACCTCCCAAATAATTGTTGCAAAATTGGACCAAATCAATTTTCTAAAATACTAGGACATATTTAATGCACAATTCACAAAATGGTTGGGTGTGAAAAGTTTTGATCCACCTCTCATGAAAAAGACAAATTTCTGCTGATTCAGGTGGAAGCGGGTCAAATTTGAACTCCAGCTGCCTCATAGTTTGCTATTTATTTTTTCCAAAAATCATTTCTAGTTACATAAGTACCTATTTAATCATAAATACATGGTTTGGTGGCGATACGTCGAGGTTTGGGCGGTGGCCGAGGGCCCCAACTCTAGAGCGCGTAAACTCGCATGCCCGTCGAGTGGTCACTGCGTGACCGTGGTGTTGCCATATGTTCTGGGCGGCCTAGGCATGTCTAGTGGGTTGGGCACTCCCCAGGTAGGTGCTAGGAAGAAAACTACAACATAATATTCTCACGAGGAGACCGATCGATGCTCAAACATGAATTAGCAGCCAAGTGTTTAATTAGCGGTACAGGAAATGTACATGGCTAATGGGTGTGAGTTTTGGCTGAAGATGATCAGTTACTAAGAAGACTGTCTTCACAAATTTTCAGCTCAAAAGGAGGATCCTAGGTGATACTTGCTTTGCAAACTACCACACTGGACATAAATACGAATGTTGAAGCTGGGCTCAAAATAATGAATGGATTGAGCTAGCATTTGGTGGAGGATGGTTATTTGGGCATAGGAAAGCACTGTAGAAAATGGATACTATTTGGACATGCCAAAGTGGTACTTCCTTCACAAAGTGCTGCTTTGAACAGAATAGGAAAATGAATATTGTTGAATTATTTTTGAACTAGGCAAGTAAGGTTTTTGACATATTTGACGAAGATACGATCCAAACAATTTATGAGAATTTTTTGGGAATTTTTGGAATAACATAAATATAGGTTGCTTCACAACCTAGGGAAAAAATTGACACATGGTCATGACACATAGGCAAAACTGATGAGATGGCGCCTAGTCATCGCAACCCACCACAATTTACAAGGCTATGACCATCTATATTGGTCGTTAACAACTAGAAATAAGGCAGCGGACTAGCGTTGTTTGCTTTATGACCATTTCGTGTAAGGAAATTATGACCTTTCTGACCAAAATGGTCGCAATGGTTTAGGGTTTGGAGCCCCCCGAACAGCTTTTGACCAATTGGTCTGAAATGGTCATAGATCTATGACCAATTCTTCCAGGGTCACTGAAAGAAGGTCACTAGTTGACATATTTCTTGTAGTGCAAGAAAAACCAATCTAGTAGGCCAAACCAAACTGATAATTCGAAGAGACTTGCAAAGATAACCAATCATACATAAAAGAATTCAGAGAAGATTCAAATATTATTCATAGATAGACTGGATCATAAACCCACAATTCATCTGTCTCAACAAACACACCGCAAAAAGAAGATTACATCGAATAGATCTCCACAAGAGAGGGGGAGAACATTGTATTGAGATCCAAAAGGAGAGAAGAAGCCATCTAGCTACTAACTATGGACCAGTAGGTCTGAAGTAAACTACTCACACTTCATCGGAGGGGCTTGGATGATGATGTAGAAGCCCTTCGTGATCGATGCCCCCTCCGGCGGAGCTCCAGAACAGGCCCCAAGATGGGATCTTGTGGATACAGAAAGTTGCGGCGGTGGAATTAGGTTTTTTGCTCTGTCCCCGGTCGTTTGGGGGTACGTAGGTATATATAGGAGGAGGAAGTATGTCAGTGGAGCTTCAAGGTGCCCACGAGGCAGGGGGCGCGCCCTAGGGGGGCGCGCCCTCCACCCTCATGACCGCCTCGTGGCTTTCTTGACGGAGGTTTCAAGTCTCCTGGATCTTATCTGATGAGAAAATCACGTTTCTGAAGGTTTCATTCCGTTTGGACTCCGTTTGATATTCTGTTTCTCTGAAACACTAAAATAGGCAAAAAAACAGCAATTCTGGGTTGGGCCTCCGGTTAATAGGTTAGTCCCAAATATAATATAAAAGTGGAAAATAAAGCCCAGTATAGTCCAAAACTATAGATAATATAGCATGGAGCAATCAAAAATTATAGATACGTTGGAGACGTATCAAGCATCCCCAAGCTTAATTCCTGCTTGTCCTCGAGTAGGTAAATGATAAAAAGAGAATTTTTGATGTGGAGTGCTACTTGGCATAATTTTAATGTAATTCTTCTTAATTGTGGTATGAATATTCAGATCCAAAAGATTCAAGACAAAAGTTCATATTGACATAAAAATGATAATACTTCAAGCATACTAACTAAGCAATTATGTCTTCTCAAAATAACATGGCCAAAGAAAGTTCATCCCTACAAAATCATATACTTTAGTCATGTTTCATTTTCGTCACACAAGAATGCTCTCATCATGCACAACCCCGATGACAAGCCAAGCAATTGTTTCATACTTTAGTAATCTCAAACCTATAAACTTTCACGCAATATATGAGCACGAGCCATGGACATAGCACTATGGGTGGAATAGAATATAATGAGGGGGATTATGTGGAGAAGACAAAAAAGGAGAAAGTCTCACATCAACGAGGCTAATCAATGGGCTATGGAGATGCCCACCGATTGATGTTAATGCAAGGAGTAGGGATTGCCATGCAACGAATGCACTAGAGCTATAAATGTATGAAAGCTCAACAAAAGAAACTAGTGGGTGTGCATCCAACTTGCTTGCTCACGAAGACCTAGGGCACTTGAGGAGGCCCATTGTTGGAACATACAAGCCAAGTTCTATAATGAAAAGTTCCCACTAGTATATGAAAGTGATAACATGAGAGACTCTGTACTATGAAGATCATGGTGCTACTTTGAAGCACAAGTGTGGTAAAAGGATAGTAACATTGTCCCTTCTCTCTTTTTCTCTCATTTTTTTGGGCCTTTTCTTTTTTTATGGCCTTTCCCTTTTTTGGGCCTTCTCTTTTTGTTACAGCCTTTTTTCTCACTTGGGACAATGCTCTAATAATGATGATCATCACACTTCTATTTATTTACAACTCAATGATTACAACTCGATACTAGAACAAAGATGACTCCATATGAATGCCTCCGGCGGTGTACCGGGATATGCAATGAACCAAGAGTGACATGTATGAAAGAATTATGAATGACGGTTTTGCCACAAATACTATGTCAACTACATGATCATGCTAAGCAATATGACAATGATGAATGTGTCATGATGAACAGAATGATGGAAAGTTGCATGGCAATATATCTCGGAATGGCTATGGAAATGCCATAATAGGTAGGTATGGTGGCTGTTTTGAGGAATATATAAGGAGGTTTATGTGTGAAAGAGCGTATCATATCACGGGGTTTGCATGCACCAGCAAAGTTTGCGCCAACTCTCAATGTGAGAAAGGGCAATGCACGGTACCGAAGAGGCTAGCAAGGATGGAAGGGGGACAGTGCGTATAATCCATGGACTCAACGTTAGTCATAAAGAACTCACATACTTATTGCAAAAATCTACAAGTCATAAAAAACCCCGGCACTACGCGCATGCTCCTAGGGGGATAGATTGTTAGGAAAAGACCATCGCTCGTCCCCGACCACCACTCATAAGGAAGACAATCAAATAACACCTCACGTTTCAAATTTGTTGCATAACGTTTACCATACATGCATGCTACGGGACTTGCAAACTTCAACACAAGTATTTATCAATTTCACAACTACTCAACTAACATGACTTTGATATTATTACCTCCATATCTCAAAACAATCATCAATCATCAAACTTTTCTTAGTATTCAACACACTCATAAGAAAGTTTTATTATTAATCTTGCATACCAAGCATATTAGGATTTTAAGAAAATTACCATGATATTAAGACTCTCAAAATAATCTAAGTGAGGCATGAGAGATCAATAATTTCTATAAAACAAATCCACCACCGTGCTCTAAAATATATAAGTGAAGCACTAGAGCAAAACTATAAAGCTCAAAAGATATAAGTGAAGCACATAGAGTATTCTATCAAATTCCAAATCATGTATGGCTCTCTCAAAAGGTGTGTACATCAAGGATGATTGTGGTAGACTAACAAGCAAAGACTCAAATAATAAAAGACTCTCCAAGCAAAACACATATCATGTGGTGAATAAAAATATAGCTCCAACTAAAGTTACCGGTAGAAGTAGACGAAAGAGGGGATGCCTTCCGGGGCATCCCCAAGATTTGGCTTTTAGGTGTCCTTATATTATCTTGGGGGTGCCATGGGCATCCCCAAGCTTAGGCTCTTGCCACTCCTTGTTCCATAATCCATCAAATCTTTACCCAAAACTTGAAATCTTCACAACACAAAACTTAAAGTAGAAAATCTCGTGAGCTCCGTTAGCGAAAGAAAACAAAAGACCACTTCAAGGTACTGTAATGAACTCATTATTTATTTATATGGGTGTTAAACCTAATGTATTCCAACTTCTCTATGGATTATAAACTATTTCACTAGCCATAGATTCATCAAAATAAGCAAACAACACACGAAAAACAGAATCTGTCAAAAACAGAACAGTCTATAGTAATCTGTAGCTAGCGCAAGATCTGGAACCCCAAAAATTCTAAAATAAACTGCTGGACGTGAGGAATTTATCTATTAATCATCTTCAAAAATAATTAACTAAATATCACTTTCCAAATAAAAATGACAGCAGTTCTCGTGAGCGCTAAAGTTTCTGTTTTTTACAGCAAGTTCAACAAGACTTTCCCCAAGTCTTCCCAACGGTTCTACTTGGCATAAACACTAATTAAACACAAAAAACACAACCAAAACAGAAGATAAATAATTTATTTATTACTAAACAGGAGCAAAAAGCAAGGAATAAAAATAAAATTGGGTTGCCTCCCAACAAGCGCTATCGTTTAACGCCCCTAGCTAGGCATAACAAGCAAGAATAGATCTAGGTATTGCCATCTTTCGTAGGCAATCCATAAGTGGCTCTCAAGATAGATTCATATGGTAATTTTATTTTATTTATAGGGAAGTGTTCCATGCCATTTTTAATGGAAATTGAAATCTAATATTCCCTTCCTTCATATCAATAATTGCACCAACCGTTCTAAGAAATGTTTACCGAGAATAATAGGGCAAGAAGGATTGCAATCTATATCAAGAACAATAAAATCTATGGGCACATAATTACTATTTGCAACAATAAGAACATCATTAATTATTCCCATAGGTTTCTTAATAGTGGATTCCGCAAGATGCAAGTTTAGAGAGCAATCATCAAAATCACAGAAATCTAGCAAATCACACAAAGTTTTGGGAATAGTAGAGACACTAGCACCCAAATCACACAAAGCATAAAACTCATAATCTTTAATTTTAATTTTAGTAGTAGGTTCCCACTCATCATAAAGTTTCCTAGGGATAGAAACTTTCAACTCAAGTTTTTCTTCATAAGATTGCATCAAGGCATCAACGATATGTTTAGTAAACGCTTTATTTTGACTATAAGCGTGAGGAGAATTTAGCACGAATTGCAACAAGGAAATACAATCAATCAAAGAGCAATGTTCATAGTTAAATTCCTTGAAATCCAATATAGTGGGTTTAGCATCATCTAGGGTTTTAATTTCTTCAATCCCACTTTTATCAATAAAAGATTCAGAATTATTGGAACGCCTTCTAGGTAAAGGTGGATCATATTCAGTCCCATTATTATCAAGATTCATATTGCAAAACAATGATTTAATAGGGGGTGTCGTGGTTCTAAGTCTGATAGTAATGTATGAGTTATAGAGGTGCGAACCCTTGTCTCGTAGGAGGGGGGTTGGCTTATATAGAGTGCGCCAGGACCCCGGCCAGCCCACGTTACGAAGGGTTCAATGTACATTAAGGCAGGGCGTTACTGATAACGCTAGTAATAAAGTGCTATGATGACCATAAAAGCTACTAAATGATCGACCGTTAGCGTGCGGAGTGACTTTAGGTCTCCTGGCCGTCAAGTGGTTGGATCTTGGTCGAGTAATTGCTTCTTGGTCGAGTGTCTTCGAATCTGTCGAGTGGAACACCTCCAAGTCGATTGAAAGGTGATTTATTCTAGAGGTGTCCTTGGGTTGGGCAGTTAGGACAGGTCCGTGACCCTACCCTAGGTACATAGCTTCATCATTAGCCCCCGAATGGATCGAGGTTTGAGTGGGGAAGGAGTTGAGGACTTCTCCGACTCGTTTTCCATGCCGTGAGCATATCTTGTTTCGGATCAACGGACCTGAGTGATGACAGCAACTTCCTTTTCAGTCGCCTTGATCCATTCTTTATTCTTTGTCAAATGAGTTTCTTTACTTGTAAGGCTCCGAGTGATGGTGCGGAGGAGATCTTTGGTCTGACAAGTTGTTTGCTGCCCGTGGATTTAGTGGGATCCGAATTTTGGGAAGCGCGCGGGACGGGGGAGGCCGCAGTAAACGGATGGGATAGAGCGGAACCGCCTCGATCCCCGCGCCACCTTTTTCGCCACGTATCGCTCGCGCGGTCATTACGGGATTTGACAGAGCCATCTGGGCCTACCTGTCAGCCACTCGGAAGCGGCCTCATATAAGGCGTTGGACCGGAGTCCCCCGAACAGTGCGCCCCATTACCTCTTCTCCTCCTCACGCCTCTCTGCTGCGCTCGCTCTCGCCCCAGCACCATCGCACCACACGCGTCGCGTCGGTGACAATGGTGAAGGAGAAGATAGTGGCTCTGGAGCGGGCGAAGAAGGCGACGGCGAGATCGAAGGGGAAGGCGACGAGCCGGGGCGGATCTTCCTCGCGGACTAAAATGCCGAAGGGTTGGATCCAGGGTGACTGGATCCACTCGAGGATCTCCCAAGAAGACCTCGACGACCTGGCTGAGGGAGGGCTGATCCCCTACGACTCGGCGCGGCTTCCGGGGAAGGAATCCGAGCCCCAACCCAGGGAGGGTGAGCATGTTCTTCTTGCCACCCACGTCGACCGTGGGTTTTCCTTACCTCCTCATCCTTTCTTCCGAGGGTTTCTGAACTTCTTTGGGGCTCAACTCCACCATTTTACCCCCAACTCAATCGTTTATCTTGCCGCGTTCATTTCCTTGTGTGAGAACTGAAGGAAATATGCCCTAGAGGCAATAATAAAGTTATTATTTATTTCCTTATAATCATGATAAATGTTTATTATTCATGCTAGAATTGTATTAACCGGAAACATAATACATGTGTGAATACATAGACAAACAAAGTGTCACTAGTATGCCTCTACTTGACTAGCTCGTTAATCAAAGATGGTTATGTTTCCTAACCATGAACAATGAGTTGTTATTTGATTAACGGGATCACATCATTAAGTGAATGATCTGATTGACATGACCCATTCCATTAGCTTAGCACCCGATCGTTTAGTATGTTGCTATTGCTTTCTTCATAACTTATACATGTTCCTATAACTATGATATTATGCAACTCCCGTTTACCGGAGGAACACTTTGGGTGCTACCAAACGTCACAACGTAACTGGGTGATTATAAAGGAGTACTACAGGTGTCTCCAAAGGTACATGTTGGGTTGGCGTATTTCGAGATTAGGTTTTGTCACTCCGATTATCGGAGAGGTATCTCTGGGCCCTCTCGTTAATGCACATCACTTAAGCCTTGCAAGCATTGCAACTAATGAGTTAGTTGCGGGATGATGTATTACAGAACGAGTAAAGAGACTTGCCGGAAACGAGATTGAACTAGGTATTGGAATATTAACGGGCAAGTAACATACCGATGACAAAGGGAACGACGTACGTTGTTATGCGGTCTGACCGATAAAGATCTTCGTAGAATATGTAGGAGCCAATATGGGCATCCAGGTCCCGCTATTGGTTATTGACCGGAGACGTGTCTCGGTCATGTCTACATTGTTCTCGAACCCGTAGGGTCCGCACGCTTAAGGTTACGATGACAGTTATATTATGAGTTTATGCATTTTGATGTACCGAAGGTTGTTTGGAGTCCCGGATGTGATCACGGACATGACGAGGAGTCTCGAAATGGTCGAGACATAAAGATTGATATATTGGAAGCCAATGGTGAAATCAGGATTTTACCGGAGTACCGGGAGGTTACCGGAACCCCCGGGAGCTAAATGGGCCATGATGGGCCTTAGTGGAAAAGAGAAGAGGCAGCCCTACATGGGCCGCGCGCCCCTCCCCTCCCTTGGTCCGAATTGGACAAGGAGAGGGGGCCGTCCTCTCTCTCTCTTTTCCCCCCTCCACAAGTCCTATTCCAACTAGGATTGGGGGGGGGCTGGGAATCCTACTCCCAGAGGGAGTAGGACTCTCCTGGCGCGCCCTATGTGGCCGACCAGCCTCCCCCCTTTTGGTCCTTTATATACTGAGGAAGAGGCACCCTAGAACACACAAGTTGATCCATGTGATCTTTTCCTTAGCCGTGTGCGGCGCCCCCAGCCACCAGAGTCCTCGATAATATTGTAGCGGAGTTTAGGCGAAGCCCTGCTGTAGTAGTACATCAAGATCGTCACCACGCCGCCGTGCTGACGGAACTCTTCCCCGACACTTTGCTGGATCGAAGTCCGGGGATCGTCATCGAGCTGAACGTGTGCTAAAACTCGGAGGTGCCGTAGTTTCGGTGCTTGATCGGTCGGGCCGTGAAGACATATGACTACATCAACCAAACGCTTCCGTTGTCGATCTACTAGGTATGTAGATCACACTCCCCCCTCTCGTTGCTATGCATCACCATGATCTTGCGTGTGCGTAGGAAATTTTTTGAAATTACTACGAAACCCAACAGTGGCATCCGAGCCTAGGTTTTATATGTTGATGTTATATGCACGAGTAGAACACAAGTGAGTTGTGGGCGATATAAGTCATACTGCCTACCAGCATGTCATACTTTGGTTCGGCGGTATTGTTGCATGAAGCGGCCCAAACCGACATTACGCGTACGCTTACGCGAGACCGGTTCTCCCGACGTGCTTTGCACAGAGGTGGCTTGTGGGTGACAGTTTCTCCAACTTTAGTTGAACCAAGTGTGGCTATGCCCGGTCCTTGTGAAGTTTAAAACGGAGTCAAATTGACAAACTATCATTGTGGTTTTGATGCGTAGGTGAGATTGGTTCTTACTTAAGCCCGTAGCAGCCATGCAAAACTTGCAACAACAAAGTAGAGGACGTCTAACTTGTTTTTGCAGGGCATGTTGTGATGTGATATGGTCAAGACATGATGCTGAATTTTATTGTATGAGATGATCATGTTTTGTAACCGAGTTATCGGCAACCGGCAGGAGCCATATGGTTGTCGCTTTATTGTATGCAATGCAATCACGATGTAATGCTTTACTTTATCACTAAACGGTAGCGATAGTCGTGGAAGCACAAGCTTGGCGAGGCGACAGCGATGCTACGATGGAGATCAAGGTGGCGCGCCGATGACGATGATGATCACGACAGTGCTTCGGAGATGGAGATCACAAGCACAAGATGATGATGGCCATATCATATCACTTATATTGATTGCATGTGATGTTTATCTTTTATGCATCTTATCTTGCTTTGATTGACGGTTGCATTATAAGATGATCTCTCACTAAATTATCAAGAAGTGTTCTCCCTGAGTATGCACTGTTGCGAAAGTTCTTCGTGCTGAGACACCACGTGATGATCGGGTGTGATAGGTTCTACGTTCAAATACAACGGGTGCAAAACAGTTGCACACGCGGAATACTCAGGTTATACTTGACGAGCCAAGCATATACAGATATGGCCTCGGAACACGGAGACCGAAAGGTCGAGCGTGAATCATATAGTAGATATGATCAACATAGTGATGTTCACCAATGAAACTACTCCATCTCACGTGATGATCGGACATGGTTTAGTTGATTTGGATCATGTAATCACTTAGAGGATTAGAGGGATGTCTATCTAAGTGGGAGTTCTTTAAGTAAATTAACTGAACTTAAATTTATCATGAAACTTAGTACCTGATTAGTATCTTGCTTGATTATGTTTGATTGTAGATAGATGGCTCGTGCTGTTGTTCCGTTGAATTTTAATGCGTTCCTTGAGAAAGCAAAGTTGAAAGATGATGGTAGCAATTACACGGACTGGGTCCGTAACTTGAGGATTATCCTCATTGCTGCACAGAAGAATTACGTCCTGGAAGCACCGCTGGGTGCCAGGCCTACTGCAGGAGCAACGCCGGATGTTATGAACGTCTGGCAGAGCAAAGCTGATGACTACTCGATAGTTCAGTGTGCCATGCTTTACGGCTTAGAATCGAGACTTCAACGACGTTTTGAACGTCATGGAGCATATGAGATGTTCCAGGAGTTGAAGTTAATATTTCAAGCAAATGCCCGGATTGAGAGATATGAAGTCTCCAATAAGTTCTATAGCTACAAGATGGAGGAGAACAGTTCTGTTAGTGAGCATATACTCAAAATGTCTGGGTATAATAATCACTTGATTCAATTGGGAGTTAATCTTCCAGATGATTGCGTCATTGACAGAATTCTCCAATCACTGCCACCAAGCTACAAGAGCTTCGTGATGAACTATAATATGCAAGGGATGAATAAGACTATTCCCGAGCTCTTCGCGATGCTGAAAGCTGCGGAGGTAGAAATCAAGAAGGAGCATCAAGTGTTGATGGTCAATAAGACCACTAGTTTCAAGAAAAAGGGCAAAGGGAAGAAGAAGGGGAACTTCAAAAAGAACGGCAAGCAAGTTGCTACTCAAGAGAAGAAACCCAAACCTGGACCTAAGCCTGAAACTGAGTGCTTCTATTGCAAGCAGACTGGTCACTGGAAGCGGAATTGCCCCAAGTATTTGGCGGATAAGAAGGATGGCAAGGTGAACAAAGGTATATGTGATATACATGTTATTGATGTGTACCTTACTAATGCTCGCAGTAGCACCTGGGTATTTGATACTGGTTCTGTTGCTAATATTTGCAACTCGAAACAGGGACTACGGATCAAGCGAAAATTGGTTAAGGACGAGGTGCCGATGCGCGTATGAAACGGTTCCAAAGTCGATGTGATCGCAGTCGGCACGCTACCTCTACATCTACCTTCGGGATTAGTATTAGACCTAAATAATTGTTATTTGGTGCCAGCGTTAAGCATGAACATTATATCTGGATCTTGTTTGATGCGAGACGGTTATTCATTTAAATCAGAGAATAATCGTTGTTCTATTTATATGAGTAATATCTTTTATGGTCATGCACCCTTGAAGAGTGGTCTATTCTTATTGAATCTCGATAGTAGTAACACACATATTCATAATGTTGAAGCCAAAAGATGCAGAGTTGATAATGATAGTGCAACTTATTTGTGGCACTGCCGTTTAGGTCATATCGGTGTAAAACGCGTGAAGAAACTCCATACTGATGGACTTTTGGAACCACTTGATTATGAATCACTTGGTACTTGCGAACCGTGCCTCATAGGCAAGATGACTAAAACACCGTTCTCCGGTACTATGGAGAGAGCAACAGATTTTTTAGAAATCATACATACAGATGTGTGTGGTTCGATGAATATTGAGGCTCGTGGCGGATATCGTTATTTTCTCACCTTCACAGATGATTTAAGCAGATATGGGTATATCTACTTAATGAAACATAAGTCTGAAACGTTTGAAAAGTTCAACGAATTTCAGAGTGAAGTTGAAAATCATCGTAACAAGAAAATAAAGTTTCTACGATCTGATCGTGGAGGAGAATATTTGAGTTATGAGTTTGGTGTACATTTGAAAAATTGTGGAATAGTTTCGCAACTCACGCCACCTGGAACACCACAGCGTAATGGTGTGTCCGAACGTCGTAATCGTACTTTACTAGATATGGTGCGATCTATGATGTCTCTTACTGGTTTACCGTTATCGTTTTGGGGGTACGCTCTAGAGACGGCCGCATTCACGTTAAATAGGGCACCATCAAAATCCGTTGAGACGATGCCTTATGAACTGTGGTTTGGCAAGAAACCAAAGTTGTCATTTCTGAAAGTTTGGGGCTGCGATTCTTATGTGAAAAAGCTTCAACCTGATAAGCTCGAACCCAAATCGGAGAAATGTGTCTTCATAGAAATCCAAAGGAAACTATTGGATACACCTTCTATCACAGATCCGAAGGCAAGACTTTTGTTGCTAAATTAAGAAACTTTCTAGAGAAGGAGTTTCTCTCGAAAGAAGTGAGTGGGAGGAAAGTAGAACTTGACGAGGTAACTGTACCTACTCCCTTATTAGAAAGTAGTACATCACAGAAAACTGTTTCAGCGACACCTACACCAGTTAGCGAGGAAGCTAACGATGATGATCATGAAACTTCAGAACAAGATACTACTGAACCTCGTAGATCAACCAGAGTAAGATCCGCACCAGAGTGGTACGGTAATCCCGTTCTAGAAGTCATGTTACTAGATCATGATGAACCTACGAACTATGAAGAAGCGATGGTGAGCCCAGATTCCCCAAAGTGGCTTGAAGCCATGAAATCTGAGATGGGATCCATGTATGAGAACAAAGTATGGACTTTGGTTGACTTGCCCGATGATCGGCGAGCAATTGAAAATAAATGGATCTTCAAGAAGAAGACTGACGCTGACGGTAATATTACTGTCTACAAAGCTCGACTTGTCGCAAAAGGTTTTCGGCAAGTTCAAGGGATTGACTACGATGAGACCTTCTCACCCGTAGCGATGCTTAAGTCTGTCCGAATCATGTTAGCAATTGCCGCATTTTATGATTATGAAATTTGGCAGATGGATGTCAAAACTGCATTCCTGAATGGATTTTTGGAAGAAGAGTTGTATATGATGCAACCAGAAGGTTTTGTCGATCCAAAAGGAGCTAACAAAGTGTGCAAGCTCCAGCGATCCATTTATGGACTGGTGCAAGCCTCTCGGAGTTGGAATACACGCTTTGATAGTGTGATCAAAGCATTTGGTTTTATACAGACTTTTGGAGAAGCCTGTATTTACAAGAAAGTGAGTGGGAGCTCTGTAGCATTTCTGATATTATATGTGGATGACATATTACTAATTGGAAATGATGTAGAATTTCTGGATAGCATAAAGGGATACTTGAATAAGGGTTTTTCAATGAAAGACCTCGGTGAAGTTGCTTACATATTAGGCATTAAGATCTATAGAGATAGATCAAGACGCTTAATTGGACTTTCACAAACCACATACCTTGACAAAGTTTTGAAGAAGTTCAAAATGGATCAAGCAAAGAAAGGGTTCTTGCCTGTGTTACAAGGTGTGAAGTTGAGTAAGACTCAATGCCCGACCACTGCAGAAGATACAGAGAATATGAAAGATGTTCCCTATGCATCAGCCATAGGATCTATCATGTATGCAATGCTGTGTACCAGACCTGATGTGTGCCTTGCTATAAGTCTAGCAGGGAGGTACCAAAGTAATCCAGGAGTGGATCACTGGACAGCGGTCAAGAACATCCTGAAATACCTGAAAAGGACTAAGGATATGCTTCTCGTATACGAAGGTGACAAAGAGCTCATCGTAAAAGGTTACGTTGATGCAAGCTTTGACACTGATCCGGATGATTCTAAATCGCAAACCGGATACGTGTTTACATTAAACGGTGGGGCTGTAAGTTGGTGCAGTTCTAAACAAAGCGTTGTAGCGGGATCTACATGTGAAGCGGAGTACATAGATGCTTCGGAAGCAGCAAATGAAGGAGTCTGGATGAAGGAGTTCATATCCGATCTAGGTGTTATACCTAGTGCATCGGGTCCAATAAAAATCTTTTGTGACAATACTGGTGCAATTGCCTTGGCAAAGGAATCCAGGTTTCACAAGAGAACCAAGCACATCAAGAGACGCTTCAATTCCATCCGGGATCTAGTCCAGGTGGGAGACATAGAGATTTGCAAGATACATACGGATCTGAATGTTGCAGACCCGTTGACTAAGCCTCTTCCACGAGCAAAACATGATCAGCACCAAGGCTCCATGGGTGTTAGAATCATTACTGTGTAATCTAGATTATTGACTCTAGTGCAAGTGGGAGACTGAAGGAAATATGCCCTAGAGGCAATAATATAGTTATTATTTATTTCCTTATAATCATGATAAATGTTTATTATTCATGCTAGAATTGTATTAACCGGAAACATAATACATGTGTGAATACATAGACAAACAAAGTGTCACTAGTATGCCTCTACTTGACTAGCTCGTTAATCAAAGATGGTTATGTTTCCTAACCATGAACAATGAGTTGTTATTTGATTAACGGGATCACATCATTAAGTGAATGATCTGATTGACATGACCCATTCCATTAGCTTACCACCCGATCGTTTCGTATGTTGCTATTGCTTTCTTCATAACTTATACATGTTCCTATAACTATGAGATTATGCAACTCCCGTTTACCGGAGGAACACTTTGGGTGCTACCAAACGTCACAACGTAACTGGGTGATTATAAAGGAGTACTACAGGTGTCTCCAAAGGTACATGTTGGGTTGGCGTATTTCGAGATTAGGTTTTGTCACTCCGATTGTCGGAGAGGTATCTCTGGGCCCTCTCATTAATGCACATCACTTAAGCCTTGCAAGCATTGCAACTAATGAGTTAGTTGCGGGATGATGTATTACAGAACGAGTAAAGAGACTTGCCGGAAACGAGATTGAACTAGGTATTGGAATATTGACGGGCAAGTAACATACCGATGACAAAGGGAACGACGTATGTTGTTATGCGGTCTGACCAATAAAGGTCTTAGTAGAATATGTAGGAGCCAATATGGGCATCCAGGTCCCGCTATTGGTTATTGACCGGAGACGTGTCTCGGTCATGTCTACATTGTTCTCGAACCCATAGGGTCCGCACGCTTAAGGTTACGATGACAGTTATATTATGAGTTTATGCATTTTGATGTACCGAAGGTTGTTCGGAGTCCCGGATGTGATCACGGACATGACGAGGAGTCTCGAAATGGTCGAGTCATAAAGATTGATATATTGGAAGCCTATGTTTGGATATCGGAAGTGTTCCGGGTGAAATCGGGATTTTACCGGTGTACCGGGAGGTTACCGGAACCCCCCGGGAGCTAAATGGGCCATGATGGGCCTTAGTGGAAAAGAGAAGAGGCAGCCCTACATGGGCCGCGCGCCCCTCCCCTCCCTTGGTCCGAATTGGACAAGGAGAGGGGGCCGGCCTCTCTCTCTCTTTTCCCCCCTCCACAAGTCCTATTCCAACTAGGATTGGGGGGGGGGGGGAATCCTACTCCCAGAGGGAGTAGGACTCTCCTGGCGCGCCCTATGTGGCCGGCCAGCCTCCCCCCTTTTGGTCCTTTATATACTGAGGCAGAGGCACCCTAGAACACACAAGTTGATCCACGTGATCTTTTCCTTAGCCGTGTGCGGCGCCCCCAGCCACCATAGTCCTCGATAATATTGTAGCGGAGTTTAGGCGAAGCCCTGCTATAGTAGTACATCAAGATCATCACCATGCCGTCGTGCTGACGGAACTCTTCCCCGACACTTTGCTGGATCAGAGTCCGAGGATCGTCATCGAGCTGAACGTGTGCTAAAACTCGGAGGTGCCGTAGTTTCGGTGCTTGATCGGTCGGGCCGTGAAGACGTACGACTACATCAACCAAACGCTTCCGTTGTCGATCTACTAGGTATGTAGATCACACTCCCCCCTCTCGTTGCTATGCATCACCATGATCTTGCGTGTGCGTAGGAATTTTTTTGAAATTACTACGAAACCAACAAGAACTTCTTGGGTTGTCGACCTCACTGGGGTCTCTTCAAGCATATTTTCACTTGTCACTCCCAGACAGTGAAAAAGGCTAATCCGAGTGACGAGAGGACCCAAGTGATCCAGATGTGTGGGGGTCTTGGTATCCAGACGAGGGGAAAAAGCTCCTTTCCGGCCATGATTCTTCCCGACTCGGTTCACGGATGGCAGTCGACCTGGTTCTACTGCAAAGACCAGTCGATGCCAGGGCAATCGACTGGCCTCCCTCCCTTTACCATGGACCAAGTGGAAAAACCCTCCCCTTTGAAGGTGCTCCCGGAGGAAAGGTGCACGTGAAGGTGTTGGTCAACCGAGTGGTCCAGCTCATTCGCGACGAGGTCACTGGTATGGATCTCTTGGAGGTCTTCCTTCAGCGGCGCATCCAGCCTCTCCTAGCCCGAGACCACCCGATGTGGATGTATTCGGGTCTAGAAGATTCCACTCGGATCCACCCAGAGGAGGTCGATGACGACACGCTGGAGAAGTGGTTGTCGAGCATTACCGGGAACAAGGACAATCCCAGAGGAGCCAGGAGAGTTCCCCCATTCGACCAGTCGCGTGCACCAGAGCAGGTCTAATTCTGAGTTTTTGCTTGTAATCTGAATTCACTCGCACAGCTGTCTGTATTGCGTTGACTGACTTTGTTCTCCCTGCTTTCTTTCAGGCCATTATTGAAATGTATTCGATGCCCAACGGGGAGCAAGAGCAAGCTCTGGAAGGCGAGGCGGGTGGTGGCGAAAGTGGAGAGTGGACTTCCGATGGTGAGGGGGGTGGAGGAAGCGACGACTCAAGTGATGGGGAAGAAGTCGAGTCGTCTCCTCGCATAGAGAGGCGATCCAAGCTTGACCAAGAACGGCCAAGTGCCCGCGACAAGGCAACTGCTCAGGCTGGTCAGTCTTTGAAGCGTCCTCGGATCTCTTCACCAACCCCCACTGAGAAGGCGCCAAAGCACCCCAAAGTTGCAGAGCCGAAGACTCGAAAGGCGCTGCCAAAAATCAAGATCGATATCCCTGTCGCCTCCGCGTGAGTGTCTCTCCTTGTATTAATTCGACGCTCCGCGCTGTTTGTCTTTCTTGTTTTAACTGGATGAACTTTGGTATTGTCAGCGCTGCCACTTCTGGGACCTCAGCTTACAGGGAGGATGATGAGGTGATGGAGGATGCGGTCACTTCTAATCCGGGTATGATTTCTGCCATACTATCTTTCTTCGGTCGATTCAACTGCAACGTGCATCATTGGGTGACGTGACTTTGGCAATTTGAACTTTGCACAGCTCCCAACATTATTGACCTCCCTGATGATGAGGAAGAGCCCAAGAGGCCTTTGACAAGGAAGAGTAGGCGAGCTCCTGTAAGTGAGGCGCTACAGTCGACGCCAAGGGCGAAACCAGTCGTTCAAGACACTGGTGACGTCAATCGGGGTTCTGTTACCTTCGCAGAGCCCCTGTCGAGTGCCTTGCCTTCTTCTTCGACTGCTCAGGCCCTTGTCGACCCGCCTTCAGTTTTTGTGACCCATCATGTCCCAGAGGACGAGGTGAATGCTGCTAGGGAAGCCATACGCCATGCGAGCATTATGATGGAGAAGATGAAGATGGTGTGGGACGCCAGCCAAGCCGCCTACGATGCCAGCTCGGCTCTCCAGAGCAGTGTTCAGGTTAGTCGGCTATCTGAAGATTCTTTCCGAAAATCTTTGCGTCTGTACACCCACTGGGTGCGTCGATTGAAGTTTTGGACTAGTGGGGGCACGCTGAGTGCACCCACTGGGTGTAGTCCCCGAGACTACGGTGGACTGCTGGCAGTCGACTGTAGTCTTTATATTTTGCCGAATGTATAAACCAAACTGGTAGTTTGTCTCTTCCACTCGACTTCGGCGGGCCGGTCGAGTGGGATCAGAGCCGGTGGGGGCATGCTAAGTGCACCCACTGGGTGTAGTCCCCGAGACTACGGTGGACTGCTGGCAGTCGACTGTAGACTGAGTTCTATTTTCTTTCTCTCTCTTTTTTTGGACTCGACTTCGGAGGGCCGGTCGAGTGGGATTAGAGCTGGTGGGGGCACGCTAAGTGCACCCATTGGGTGTATTCCCCGAGACTATGGTGGACTGCGGGCAGTCGACCGTAGTCTTAGTATTTATTGCCTTTGTTGTTTTTTGCTGTAAAAATAACTTCTCCCCTTTGATTTCAGAAATATTGCGATCTTGGAGCTCGCTTTGATGACTTGGAGAAGCAGCAGATTCAACTAAACCTTGATTTGGAGCTGGACAGGACAGAGCTGCAAAAGGTCAGAGACGGCGCCGCAGGTAAGACGACTTTGTCGACTGGTTAGTTTTAGGCTTGAGTACCCTTCTGCTATTTCCAAGTCAATCATCATTTCTTTGCAAAAAAACTGAGAGAATCTCTGGCGAAGAAGGATCAGGACTTGGCTGCTGCTCGTAAGGATGTTGACGACAAGACCGCTCTGGCCGAACAGAAGCTGGCTTCGGTCGGCCAGTTAGAAGAAGAGAATACCAGGCTGAAGACCACTCTGAATGAAGCCAACAGGGAGTGTACATGCTGGAAGAAGGATAACCTCAACCTGAATGAAAAGATGGAAGGCATCGCTCGCAGGAGGGACGATCTGGAGAGCTACCTGAGGAGCCTTGCCAAGAAGCTGTACATCAAGCTTGAAGGTGCACATTTAGTTCCGACTGGTGTTTTTTTTTGTGTCGACTTAGTGTATGAAAATTGACTTATCCTTGGATTGTGAATGCAGAGTTTTGCCAGAACTTTGAAGAGGAGACTGGGAGGATCGAACCAGGTTTGGATCCAATCAACTCTCCCGTGAAAGACGAAACTGCCATGAATTTGCTCCAACTGGAATCTCGCATTGATGGTGCCATGGACTACTTGGCTCGACTGAAGGTCGCCATGTCACGGATCGACCCGGCACTTTGGCCAGAGGCTACACTCCCAAAAGATCTCGAGTCTCTGATGACTCGACTTAACGGAATCCCTGACCGAGTGCAGGAGTGGAAGAAGTCTTCTGCTCGGTCTGGCGCTGATGTGGCTCTGTCCTTGGTTCGTGTCCACTACAAGGAGGTGCGACAAGACAAGCTAGCAGCAATCAAGGTCGCCAACACCCAGAAGCATGAATTCCGAACCTTTATGGAGACTTTCATCGCTGCAGCCACTCGGATAGCCGAAGGTGTCGACCTGGATGAGTTCGTCGAGCCTGCCAGCCCTCATCCCGCGGAGTGAACAAACTCTTATGTCCCACCTTAAATTTGCCTCGGAATGCCGAGTGGTTTTTGTAACCGTTAAACTTCTTCGGGTTGCATGCTCGAGTACTTTGATCTGTGGTCTGGAACCTTTAGAATTTATCTGAACTTGGTTTACCGTTGAATATCTTTATGAATCTCCTGCTGAGTGAACCCATTCTTCATTCGAGACAACTTTTGCACTCGCAGCGCAGTTCTGAAGGAGAGGGAAGCAGTCGACCCATGTCTTGTATTCATGGCGAAGCTCTCTAAGGGAAGGCGGCAGTCGACCCACACCCTGTTACTGCGGAGTGGGACAGAGCGCACATTGTATTTGTGGCGAAGCTCTCCAGGAGAAGGTGGCAGTTGACCCGCACTTCGTTACTGTAGAGCGGGATGAATCGTGCATTGGTTTTGTTGCGAAGCTCTCCAGGAGAAGGTGGCAGACGACCCGCCCCTCGTCGTCCTTGAGGATTGAGATGTGTCTCGTACTTAGGCGAGTACTGGACTGCAGCTAAGCCCCTGAGTGGGACGATCGCTCTCCACTCGGTAGGATTTTTTCAAACTTAGGCGAGTGCCTGACTGCAGCTAAGTCTCTAAGTGGGAGAACTTAGGCAAGTACTGGACTGCAGCTAAGGCCCCGAGTGGGAGGATTGCTCTCCACTCAGTAGGATTTTTTCAAACTTAGGCGAGTGCCTGACTGCAGCTAAGTCTTCTAGCGAGAGAACTTAGGCGAGTACTGGATTGCAGCTAAGCCCCCGAATGGGAGGATTGCTCTCCACTCGGTAGGATTTTTTCAAACTTAGGCGAGTGCCTGACTGCAACTAAG
>NC_041388.1:559913546-559919329 GCF_002162155.2 Triticum dicoccoides | reverse complement strand
GAGAGCACTGGGCTGCAGCTAAGCCTCTGAGTGGGAGGTTTGCTCTCACTTGATAGGGTTTTTAAACACTTAGGCGAGCGCGGGGCTGCAGCTAAGCCCCCGAGTGGGAGGTTTGCTCTCCACTCGGTAGGATTTTTTCAAACTTAGGCGAGTGCCTGACTGCAGCTAAGTCTCTAAGTGGGAGAACTTAGGCGAGTACTGGACTGCAGCTTAGCCCCCGAGTGGGAGGTTTGCTCTCCACTCGGTAGGATTTTTCAAACTTAGGCGAGTGCCTGACTACAACTAAGTCTCTAAGTGGGAGAACTTAGGCGAGTACTGGACTGCAGCTAAGCCCCCGAGTGGGAGGATTGCTCTCCACTCGGTAGGATTTTTTCAAACTTAGGCGAGTGCCTGACTGCAGCTAAGTCTCTAAGTGGGAGAACTTAGGCGAGTACTGGACTGCAGCTAAGCCCCCGAGTGGGAGGTTTGCTCTCCACTCGGTAGGATTTTTCAAACTTAGGCAAAACGGATTCGCAGCTAAGTCACCCACTGGGGGATTTCGTATGCAAACAAGAGTGACAACAATTATTGGGACACTCTTGTCTTTGGTAAAAATGAACTGCAGAAATTTTTCTTATTACATCTCGTCCAAGGGAGAACTCAAGTGTAAAAGGGGCGGAGCAGTTCCGCATTCCAAGCTCGTGGCTCGTCGATCTGGCGATCAACATTGTAGAGGTGATACGCTCCATTGTGGAGGACTCTGGTGATGATGAAGGGGCCTTCCCAAGTAGGAGCAAGTTTGGGTGGTTTCTGTTGATCCACTCGGAGGACCAAATCTCCTTCCTGGAAGGCTCGGCTCTTCACATTTCTGGCATGGAATCGACGCAAGTGTTGCTGATAGATGGTCGATCTGATCATAGCCATTTCCCTCTCCTCCTCTAGGAGGTCGACTGCGTCTTGCCAGGCTTGCTCTGCTTCGTCTTCGTTATAAAGCTTAACTCTGGGGGCGTTGTGAAGTAGATCGCTCGGCAGGACGGCTTCGGCTCCATAAACTAGAAAGAATGGCGTTCTTCCAGTCGACCGGTTCAGGGTGGTCCTCAGTCCCCACAAAACTGACGGAAGCTCGTCGACCCAAGCGCCTGCTGCGTGCTTGAGATCACGCATCAGTCGAGGCTTCAGTCCTTTGAGAATTAGACCATTTGCTCTTTCAGCTTGTCCATTCGACTGGGGATGCGTGACCGACGTGTAGTCGACTCGTGTGCCTTGAGAGGCGCAAAAAGCTCTGAACTTGTCTGAATCGAAGTTTGACCCATTGTCAGTGATGATGCTATGCGGGACCCCATATCTGAATATCAACTCTCTGACGAAACTGATAGCAGTGCCAGCATCAAGATTTTTGATAGGCTTGGCTTCAATCCATTTGGTAAACTTGTCGACTGCCACAAGCACATGTGTGAATCCGCTCCTGCCTGTTCTCAGTGGACCAACCATGTCCAGTCCCCAAACAGCGAAGGGCCAGACGAGCGGAATGGTCTTCAGAGCTGATGCTGGCTTGTGCGACATGTTGGAGTAGAACTGGCAGCCTTCACACTTGTCGACTATCTCTTTTGCCATTTCGTTTGCCCTGGGCCAGTAAAAACCCGCTCGGTATGCTTTGGCCACAATGGTCCGAGAGGACGCATGGTGACCATAGGTCCCCGAGTGGATATCATCAAGGATTATCTGACCTTCTTCTGGCGTTATGCACTTCTGACCGATTCCAGTCGCGCTTTCTCTATACAACTGTCCTTTTATGACTGTGAAAGCTTTAGATCGACGGACGATCTGTCGAGCCTCTTCTTCGTCCTATGGAAGTTCTTTCCTCAAGATATACGCGATGTATGGTATCGTCCAGTCGGGAGTGATAGCCAAGACCTCCATGACTAGGTCGACCACAGCAGGAATTTCGACTTCAGTCGGATCTGTGGCACTTTTCGGTTGCGGGGCTTCTTCTGTGAAAGGATCCTCCTGGACTGACGGCGAGCGGATGTGCTCCAAAAACACATTGCTGGGAATGGCTTCTCTCTTGGAGCCTATCTTTGCCAGATCATCAGCTGCTTGATTTTTCAGTCGGGGGATGTGATGAAGCTCTAACCCCTCGAATTTCTTTTCTAGCTTTCTTACTGCGTTGCAGTAGCCGGTCATAGCTGGGCTTCTAACGTCCCATTCCTTCATCACCTGATTAACCACCAAATCTGAGTCTCCGTAGACCATGAGGCGCCGGACGCCGAGTGAAATGGCCATGCGCAACCCATACAAGAGTGCTTCATATTCTGCCTCATTATTGGAGGAATCGAAGTGAATCTGGAGAACGTATCTGAGCTTATCTCCTCGGGGGGAGACCAATACTACCCCAGCACCGGAACCATTCAGCATCTTAGATCCATCGAAGAACATGGTCCAGTGCTCCGAGTGAACTTGGGTCAGAAGCTGCTGTTCAATCGACTCGGCGACGAAATCTGCAATTGCTTGGGACTTGGTAGCCTTCTTTGCTTCAAACTTGATATCTAGGGAAGGAGTTCAATCGCCCACTTCGACTCGACCAGTTGCATCTCTATTGTGCAAAATCTCTGACAGTGGAGCGTCGCTGACGACTGTAATGGAATGGTCAGAGAAGTAGTGTGCAACCTTCTTTGTGGTCATGTAAATCCCATATACAAGCTTCTGGTAATGGGGATATCTTTGCTTCGAAGGAGTCAAAACTTCAGACACATAATATATTGGGCGCTGAACTCTGAAGGCCTTTCCTTCTTCTTCCTGCTCGACCGTAAGTACTGTACTGACAACTTGTCCCGTGGCCGCAATGTAAAGCAGCAGAGGCTCTTTAATGATTGGGGCCGCAAGCACCGGCTGGGTGGAGAGCAGAGCTTTGAGCTCTGCAAACGCTGCATCAGCTTCTGGAGTCCACTCGAACTTGTCAGACTTCTTCATCAGTCGGTAAAGAGGCAACGCCTTTTCAAAGAGACGAGAAATGAATCGACTTAGAGCGGCCAAGCAACCTGTAAGCTTCTGGACATCGTGTACACGCACAGGGCGCTTCATCCGGAGTATGGTGCCAACTTTCTCGGGATTGGCGTCGATTCCTCGTTCGGAAACGAGGAAACCGAGTAACTTTCCACCTGGAACTCCGAATGTGCACTTTGATGGATTGAGTTTGATATCATATCTCCTGAGGTTAGCAAAGGTTTCGGCGAGGTCAGTCAGTAGGTCGGAACCTTTCCGTGACTTAACCACAATATCATCCATGTATGCTTCTATGTTCCGACTGATCTGAGTGAGCAAACACTTCTGAATCATCTTCATGAACGTGGCTCCAGCATTCTTGAGGCCGAAGGGCATGGTGATGTAATAGAAGCACCCGAATGGGGTGATGAAAGCCGTTTTGATTTCGTCGGGTCCATACAGACGGATCTGATGGTACCCTGAATAAGCATCTAGAAAAGACAAACACTCACACCCCGTGGTCGAGTCGACTACCTGGTCGATGCGGGGGAGGGGGAAATGATCTTTCGGGCAGGCCCGATTGATATGTTTAAAGTCAATGCACATGCGAAGTGACTTGTCCTTCTTGGGGACCATGACAACATTGGCGAGCCACTCGGAGTGGTAAATCTCTCGGATGAACTCCGCTGCTAAGAGCCGAGCCACCTCCTCGCCAATAGCTTTCCTCTTCTGGACGGCGAACCGTCGAAGATGTTCTTTCACAGGCTTGAACTTCGGGTCGACTCATAGACGATGCTCAGCCAGCCCCCTAGGAACTCCAGGCATGTCAGAAAGCTTCCATGCAAAGACGTCCCAGTTCTCACGGAGGAACTGGATGAGCGCTTCTTCCTATTTGGAGTCGAGCGTCGTTGAGATGTGAGTCGGGGCAGCATCGGGGTCGGTCGGGTGAATGTGAGCTGGCTTTGTTTCACCGGACGACTGAAAAGAAGATTCTGAAGCAGGCTTCTTGGCTCGTAGCAATTCACTCGGATCAGCAGTCTTCTGGTACTCTTGCAGCTCAACAACTGCCATCTGAGCGTCAACAATTTTTGAGCCTTTCTGAAAACACTCTTCTGCCTTCTTCCGATTGCCTGTAATAGTGATCACACCTTTGGGACCAGGCATCTTCAATTTGAGATACACGTAACATGGTCGAGCCATGAAGCGTGCGTAAGCTGGCCTGCCCAAAATGGCATGATAAGCACTTTGGAAGTCCACAACCTCGAATGTCAACTTTTCCTTGCGGTAATTCTTTGAATCACCGAAAACCACATCAAGAGCGATCTGGCCGAGTGATTCGACTTTCTTCCTAGGAATGACTCCGTGGAAGCTCGTGTTACTGGTATTGAGCCTGGACATCGGAATGCCCATTCCTTTCAATGTTTCAGCATACAATATGTTCAGGCCACTGCCACCGTCCATCAGGACTTTGGTCAGTCGAGTGCCTTCGACAACTGGGTCGACCACCAAAGCTTGCCTCCCAGGGGTGGCAATGTGCGTAGGGTGATCAGACTGGTCGAACGTGATGGCTGTCTGAGACCACTTCAGATAACTGGGTGTTGCCGGAGCAACCATATTCACCTCACGATTAATGACTTTCAGTCGACTTTTGCTTTCGACATCAGCAAAAATCATCAAGGTGGAATTGATTTGGGGGTATCCACCGTCACTATCTTCCTTGTCCTCAACTCTGTCCGACTCTTTTTCCTTATCTTTGGACTGTTTGCCCTGAAACTGCTGGATCAGGAGCCGGCACTGTCGAGTGGTATGCTTCGGGTAAATAAAATTACCCTCTTCATCTTTCTTGGTGTGGATGTGACATGGCAGATCCAAAACATCATTTCCATCTTGATCCTTGACTTTCTTGGGCTTCCAGGGGCCTTTGGGTTTTCCCTTGAAATTTCCCTGGGCTACGGCCAGGGCCTCCCCAGGGGCGGCTGGCTCGGCCTTCCGCTTCTGTTTCCGACTAGAGTTTCCTCCAGTTGCTTGGGCGACTGCCTTGTGCTTGCCACTCCGGAGTCGATCTTCGTCTTCACCATTAGCGTATTTGGTGGCAATCTCCATCATCCAGTTCAGAGACATCTCTCCAGTTCGACCGAACTTCAGATTCAATTCTCTGTATTTAACGCCTTCTTTAAAGGCACAAACTGCTTGATGGTCAGGCACATTCTCAACTGTGTGATGCAACGTGATCCACCTCTGGATGTAATCCCTCAGAGTTTCATTCGGTTTCTGTACGCAAAAATGCAATTCTGTAAGGCCTGCGGGTCGCTTCCATGTTCCCTCAAAGGTTGTGACAAACACTCGGGAGAGGTCCTCCCAAGTGTAGATGCTGCTGGGTGCCAACTGATTTAGCCACGCTCTGGCTGAGCCCTCTAACATGAGAGGCAAATGCTTCATGGCCACCTCATCATTGCCACCGCCAATCTGTACAGCCACTCGGTAATCTTCGAGCCAAGTGTCAGGCTTAGACTCACCGGTGAACTTGCTGACTCCAGTCGCCAACCTGAACTTGGGAGGAATCACTGCGACTCTGATGGCTCGACTGAAACACTCTGGCCCCGAAACATGTACTCTACTGCTGGCAGGCGCATCTCTGTTGTGGCCTTCCCGATGAGCTCTGTTCCTGTCAACCAAACCTTGAACGAGGATAGATCTCGCGTCAAAGCCTGGGTCCCTGGGGTCGACTGGAATCCTCTGCCCAACACTATGAGGGCGCCTGTCATCTCGATGTCGAGGCGCATATGACCCACTCCTCGGGGGAGGGGTTGGCACTCGACGTC
>NC_041388.1:559883757-559913536 GCF_002162155.2 Triticum dicoccoides | reverse complement strand
GGACTGCAGCTAAGCCCCCGAGTGGGAGGATTGCTCTCCACTCGGTAGGATTTTTTCAAACTTAGGCGAGTGCCTGACTGCAGCTAAGTCTTCTAGTGAGAGGACTTAGGCGAGTACTGGACTGCAGCTAAGCCCCCGAGTGGGAGGATTGCTCTCCACTCGGTAGGATTTTTTCAAACTTAGGCGAGTGCCTGATTGCAGCTAAGTCTCCAAGCGAGAGAACTTAGGCGAGTACTGGACTGCAGTTAAGCCCCTGAGTGGGAGGATTGCTCTCCACTCGGTAGGATTTTTTCAAACTTAGGCGAAACGGATTCGCGGCTAAGCCCCCGAGTGGGAGGCTGGCTCGCCACTCGGTAGGAAACTATTTTTACAAACTTAGGCGAAGCGGATTCGCAGCTAAGCCACCCACTGGGGGATTTCTTATGCAAACGAAAACAATAATAATCACTGGGAAAATTATAACGCTCTTGTCTTTGATAAATAAACTACAGGAGTTTTTCTTATTACATCTCATCCGAGTGAGAATTCAAGTATAAAAGGGGTGGAGTAGCTCCGCATTCCAGGCTCGTGGCTCATCAATCTGGTGATCGACATTGTATAGGTGGTATGCTCCATTGTGGAGGACTCTGGTGACTATGAAGGGGCCTTCCCAAGTAGGAGCAAGCTTGTGTGGTTTCTGCTGATCCAGTCGAAGGACTAAGTCTCCTTCTTGGAAGGCTCGGCTCTTCACGTTTCTGGCATGGAATCGACGCAAGTCTTGCTGATAGATGGTCGATCAGATTAGGGCCATTTCTCTTTCTTCTTCTAGGAGGTCGACTGCGTCCTGCCGGGCTTGTTCTGCTTCATCTTCTGAGTAGAGCTCGACTCTGGGAGCGTTGTGAAGCAGGTCACTCAGTAAGACTGCCTCGGCTCCGTAGACCAGAAAGAATGGGGTTCTTTCGGTCGATCGATTCGGGGTTGTCCTCAATCCCCAAAGGACTGATGGAAGCTTGTCGACCCATGCACCTGCTGCGTGCTTGAGATCGCGCATCAATCGGGGTTTCAGTCCTTTGAGAATTAGGCCGTTTGCCCTTTCTGCTTGTCCATTCGACTGGGGGTGAGCGACTGAAGCATAGTCGACCCGAGTGCCCTGAGAGGCGCAGAAGGCCCTGAATTTGTCGGAATCGAAGTTTGACCTGTTGTCCGTGATGATGCTGTGTGGGACTCCATATCTGAACATCAACTCTCTGATGAAACTAATAGCGGTGCAAGCATCAAGATTCTTGATAGGCTTGGCTTCAATCCATTTGGTGAACTTGTCGACTGCTACCAGCACATGAGTGAAGCCGCTCCTGCCTGTTCTCAATGGCCCAACCATGTCCAGCCCCCAAACAGTGAAGGGCCAGATGAGTGGAATGGTTTTCAGGGCTGACGCGGGCTTGTGTGGCATATTGGAGTAATACTGACACCCTTCACATTTGTCGACTATCTCTTTAGCCATCTCATTGGCCCTTGGCCAGTAGAACCCCGCTTGGTATGCTTTAGCCACAATGGTCCGAGAGGACGCATGATGACCACAGGTCCCCGAGTGGATATCATTAAGGATCATCTGACCTTCTTTTGGTGTGATACACTTCTGGCCGACCCCATTCACGCTTTCCCTATATAAATGTCCTTTCATGACTATAAAGGCCTTGGATCGACGAACGATCTGTCGAGCCTCTTCCTCGTCTTCTGGGAGTTCTTTCCTTAGGATGTACGCGATGTATGGTTCTGTCCAGACGGGAGTGATAACCAGCACTTCCATTATTAGATCGACTATAGCTGGAACTTCAACTCCAGTCGGATCCGTGGTGCTTTTTGGCTGTGGGGCCTCTTCCGTGAAGGGATCCTCCTGGACTGATGGTGTGTGGATGTGTTCCAAAAACACATTGCTTGGAATGGCTTCTCTTTTGCAACCTATTTTTGCCAAATCATCAGCTGCTTGATTTTTCAGTTGGGGTATGTGATGAAGCTCTAACCCCTCGAATTTCTTCTCCAGCTTTCTCACTGCATTGCAATAACCAGTCATGGCTGGACTTCTGACATCCCATTCCTTCATCACCTAATTAACCACCAAATCTGAGTCGCCATAGACCATGAGGCGACGGACACCGAGTGAGATGGCCATGTGCAACCCATATAAAAGTGCTTCATATTCTGCCTCGTTATTGGAGGAATCAAAATGGATTTGAAGAACATATCTGAGTTTATCTCCTCTGGGGGAGACCAACACCACTCCGGCACCAGAACCACTCAGCATCTTGGAGCCGTCGAAAAACATAGTCCAATGCTCCGAGTGAATCTGAGTTGGCAGCTGCTGTTCAATCCACTCGGCGACGAAATCTGCGATTGCTTGGGACTTGATAGCTTTCTTTGCCTCAAACCTGATATCAAGGGGAAGGAGTTCAATCACCCATTTTGCCACTCGACCAGTTGCATCCCTGTTATGCAGGATCTCTAATAATGGAGCGTCGCTGACGACTGTAATGGAATGATCAGAGAAGTAGTGAGCAACTTTCTTGGTGGTCATATAAATCCCATACACAAGCTTCTGATAGTGAGGATATCTTTGCTTCGATGGGGTCAAGACTTCAGAAATATAATATACTGGGCGCTGAACTTTGAAGGTTTTCCCTTCTTCTTCCCGTTCGACCGTAAGTACCATACTGACGACTTGTCCTGTGGCTGCAATGTAAAGCAGCAAAGGCTCTTTGCTGATTGGGGCAGCAAGCACCGGCTGGGTGGAGAGCAGAGCTTTGAGCTCTGCAAACGCTGCATCAGCTTCAGGAGTCCACTCGAACTTGTCGGACTTCTTCATCAATCGGTAAAGAGGTAATGCCTTTTCACCGAGACGAGATATGAATCGACTTAGGGCGGCCAAACAACTAGTAAGCTTCTGGACGTCGTGCACTCGCACAGGGCTTTTCATTCGGAGTATAGTGCCAACTTTTTCTGGATTGGCATCGATTCCCCGTTCAGAAACGAGAAAGCCGAGTAACTTTCCGCCAGGGACTCCGAATGTACACTTTGATGGATTAAGCTTGATATCATACCTCCTGAGATTGGCAAAGGTTTCAGCAAGGTCAGTCAGCAGGTCGGAACCCTTCCGTGACTTGACCACAATATCATCCATGTATGCTTCCATGTTCCGACTGATTTGAGTGAGTAAACACTTCTGAATCATCCTCATGAATGTGGCTCCGGCATTCTTGAGGCCGAACGGCATGGTACATAACAGAAGCACCCGAATGGAGTGATGAAAGCTGTCTTGATCTCGTCAGGTCCATATATACAGATCTAATGGTACCCGGAATAGGCGTCTAAGAAAGACAGTCGCTCACATCCCGCAGTCGAGTCGACTATCTGGTCGATGCGGGGGAGAGGAAAATGATCTTTCAGGAAGGCCCGATTGATATGTTTAAAGTCAATGCACATGCAAAGTGACTTGTCCTTCTTGGGGACCATGACAACATTGGCGAGCCACTCGGAGTGGTAGATTTCTCGGATGAACTCCGCTGCAAAGAGACGAGCCACCTCTTCGCCAATAGCTTTTCTCTTTTGGACGGCGGACCGTCGAAGATGTTCCTTGAAAGGTTTTACTTTTGAGTCGACTCTCAGGCGATGCTCAGCCAGCTCCCTGGGAACACCAGGCATGTCAGAAGGCTTCCATGCGAAGATGTCCCAGTTCTCACGGAGGAACTGGACGAGCGCTTCTTCCTATTTGGAGTTGAGTGTTGTCGAGATATGAGTCGGGGCGGTGCTGGGGTCGGTCGGGTGGATGTGAGCTGTCTTCGTGTCGCCAGTTGACTAAAAAGCAGACTCTGTAGCGGGCTTCTTGGCTCGCAACAGATCACTCGGGTCTGCAGTCTTCTGGTATTCCTGCAACTCCACCACTGCCATCTGTGCATCGGCGATCTTCGAACCCTTCTGAAAACATTCTTCCGCTTTCTTCCGATTGCCCGTAATGGTGATCACACCTTTGGGGCCAGGCATCTTCAATTTGAGATACACGTAACATGATCGGGCCATGAAGCGTGCATAAGCCGGCCTGCCCAAAATAGCGTGATAGGCACTCTAGAAGTCTACAACTTCAAATGTCAACTTTTCTTTGCGGTAATTCTTGGAATCACCGAAAACCACTTCAAGAGCAATCTGGCCGAGTGATTCAGCCTTCTTCCCAGGAATGACTCCATGGAAACTCATATTGCTGGCACTGAGTCTGGACATCGGAATGCCCATCCCCTTCAACGTCTCAGCGTATAATATGTTCAAACCACTACCACCATCCATCAGGACTTTGGTCAGTCGAGTGCCTTCAACAACTGGGTCGGCCACCAAAGCTTGCCTCCCAGGGGTGGCGATGTGCGTTGGGTGGTCAGACTGGTCGAATGTTATGGAAGTCTGAGACCATTTCAGGTAACTAGGTGTCGCCGGAGCGACCATATTCACTTCTCGGTTAATAACTTTCAGTCGACTTTTGCTCTCAACATCAGCAAAAATCATCAGGGTGGAATTGACTTGAGGGTATCCGTCATCACTGTCCTCTTTGTCCTCGACCTTGTCGGACTCCTTTTCCTTACCCTTGGGCTGTTTGCCCTGGAACTGCTGGATCAAGAGTCGACACTACCGAGTGGTATGTTTCGGGTAAATAAAATTACCCTCTTCATCTTTCTTCGTGTGCACGAGACACGGTAAGTCCAACACATCATTTCCCTCCTGGTCTTTAACCTTTTTGGGGTTCCAAGGCCCTTTAGGTTTCCCTTTAGACTTCCCTTGGGCCAAAGCTAAAGCTTCCCCGGGAGCCGCTGGCTCGGCCTTCCGCTTCTATTTCCGATTGGAATTGCTTCCGGTTTCTTGGACGACTGACTTGAGCTTGCCACTCCTGAGTCGATCCTCATCTTCACCATTAGCGTACTTGGTGGCAATCTCCATCATCTGATTCAGGGACATATCTCTGGTTCGACCGAATTTCAAATTCAGTTCTCTGTACTTGACGCCTTCCTTGAAGGCACAAACTGCTTGGTGGTCAGGCACATTCTCCACCGAGTGATGTAACGTGATCCATCTCTGGATGTAATCCCTCAAAGTTTCATTCGGCTTTTGCACACAGGACCGCGGTTCCGTCAGTCCTGCCGGTCGCTTGCATGTGCCTTCAAATGTGGTGACGAACACTCGGGAGAGATCTTCCCAAGTGTAAATGCTGCTAGGTGCTAACTGGTTTAGCCATGCTCTGGCCGAGCCCTCCAACATGAGAGGCAGGTGCTTCATGGCCACTTCATCATTGCCGCCGCCAATCTGGACGGCCACTCGGTAGTCCTCAAGCCAAGTATCGGGCTTGGACTCGCCAGTGAACATACTGACTCTAGTCGCCAACCTGAAATTGGGAGGAATCACAGCAGCCCTGATGGCTCTACTAAAGCACTCTGGCCCCGAAACATGTACTCTGCTGCTGGCGGGCGCATCTCTGTTGTGGCCCTCTCAGTGAGCCCTGTTCCTGTCGACCAGACCTTGGACGAGGATGGATCTCGCGTCAAAGCCTGGCCCTCTGGGGTCGACTGGAATCCTTCGCCCACCACTGTGAGGGCGCCTGTCATCCTACTGGCGAGGCACATACGACCCGCTCCGCGGGGGAGGCGTGGGCACTCGACATTGACCGTCACGATCGACTCGGTGATCATACTGCTCATGGTTCCCATACTGGTCACGCCGGTCTCCACGTCCCTCACGCCTCGGGGGCGATCTCGGGCTGTGAGCCGACTGGACTGTGTCCGCGGCAACGGATCTGCTGTGAATTCTGTTCCGCGACTGAGAAACAGCGGAATTCTGATCTCCTGCTGCCCGGAGTAATGCTCTGATCTGCAGCATGCCTCTGCCAGCCTCCAACTGGGAAGGCTGAATCGACTCCGCTATACAGGCCGTAGCTGCTAAATTCTGAATCGGAGTTCGATATACCTGCGGGGGCGGGAAGAGCTGACGTCGACTGGATTCGGGAACCCATTGTCGCACACGCTCGTCGAGCACTCGCTGGATGTTCTCCAGTCGAGTGCGCTCGGCCAAGTTTGCCAGGCGCGCGTCCTCCAAGGCGCGAGCCTCGGGGGTTTCTCCAACGATAGGAGTGTGCAGTGCATCCATGTTCCGGCCGCGAAGTTCTTCTCTCTGCAGCGACGTGAGAGGCTCGGGAAGATACTCCTCATGGGGACGTGACGGGTGGCCTCCTCCCGCACCTTCGTCGGTGCGGGTAAAACCGGGGGGACTTGGCGGTCCGTCGACCATCAGAACCTCTGCCGCCGGATCACTGCTGTTGCACTTGGATGCAGTCTCTTCGGAGCCAGTCGAACAGGCCGTAGAGGGATTCGTCGGGTTTGATCGCCGCGACTTGAGGGGTGGCCGACTGACGGGCCATCGCATGTCTCACCTACCGCTGAAGTCTCGACCGACCAGAGCGCTTGCACCGGCGAGAAACGGGGAGGGAGGACAACATAGGAGCCGACCGGTAGGGGGTCGAGGTTGCTGCAGGAGAACGATGCGGACGCACGCGCTAAAGTGCGTTGCCCCGCGGACAGGGAGTGCATCCACGTCGAGCGGAGCCTCCTGAAGCCAGGCGGAGTCGTCGGCGATGAACGTGAGCGCGCTGAGACGGATCTCGCGGCCCTCCACCAAAACTCCGTCGAAAATCATGATGATTCGGGTCGGAAAAGATCGCAACTCCTCCAACAAAATGCTAAAACACCTGCCCCATGGTGGGCGCCAACTGTCGTGGTTCTAAGTCTGACAGTAATGTAGGGGGGTAAGTATGGAGAGGCGAGGTCTTAGCTATGGAGAGGTTGTAGAGACGCAAGGTTTACTAGTTCAGGCCCTTCTCGGAGGAAGTAAAAGCCCTACGTCTCGGAGCCCGGAGGCGGTCGACTGGATTATGTGTGTATGAGTTACAGAGGTGTGAACCCTTGTCTCGGAGGAGGGGGGTGGCTCATATAGAGTGCGCCAGGACCCCGGCCAGCCCACGTTACGAAGGGTTCAATGTACATTAAGGCAGGGCGTTACTGATAACACTAGTAATAAAGTGCTATGATGACCATAAAAGCTACTAAATGACAGACCGTTAGCGTGCAGAGTGACTTTAGGTCTCTTGGCCGTCGAGTGGTTGGATCTTGGTCGAGTAATTGCTTCTTGGTCGAGTGTCTTCGAGTCTGTCGAGTGGAACACCTCCAAGTCGATTGAAAGGTGATTTATTCTAGAGGTGTCCTTGGGTTGGGCAGTTAGGACAGGTCTGTGACCCTACCCTAGGTACATAGCTTCATCAGGGGGCACATCAATAACTTTTAGATCTTCATCATTATTTTCATAGGAACTAGAAGAACACGCTTTAATAAAGGCATCTTTCATAGCACGCGTCCTAGCGGTTCTTTCCTTGCACTCATCAATGGAAATGCTCATGTCTTTGAGAGACTCATTGATATCATGCTTAGGAGGAATAGATCTAAGCTTCAAAGAATCAACATCAAGAGCAATTCTATCAATGTTCCAAGCCAAATCAATCTTAAGCAATTTTTCTTCAATCATAGCATTAAAATTCTTTTGCGAAGAAATAATTTTTTTAATGTTAGACACAAAATCAGAGGGTATCTTATTATAATTTCCACAAGAATTGTTGTAGGAATTACCATAATTATTAGATGGATTATGTCGGAGTAAATAGCCATGGGTAGCCTAGCTGGCTCCCCCTGGCCCTTCTGAAAAAAGTTACGAGCCCGCCCGGCTCTCAAGAATCCAAGACATGGGGCCGCCTTCCCTAGCTGGCTGCATCCCAGGCCGGCTTTCGGAAGGTGGTCCGACTTTAGCCCTCATGAGAAGGCCTACTTCAGGAAGCCGGCCATGAGAAGGCCGACTCCAAGAAGCCGGCTCCCCATAAAGCGGTCAAGACCGTACCCACAAAGTTTGCATCCACCTAACAGCGGTGCGACGGGCGTGGCTACAGTAAAGCCTGCCACCCCCGAATCCCGGAGCACGCCTGGCACAGTGCGCCGTAGGAGTAGGCGTGACCCGTCCGGCGCAGCACTGTTGCCATGCTGACTCTGGCATCACCCACGACGGGCCGCCAGCATGGCCCATCGACGGTGGGCCCCTTCGAGCAGAGAGACGCCCGAAGGCGGCCACGCCTCCAACTAGTCGGCCCAAGACAGAGCCGGCTCCCCGCAGCCGGCTTGCCGCCTCCCTCGAGGAAGACGCCCCATTAAGGAGACAAGACGCGGTAAGGCTACAGCGATCGCCCGACAGGCGGCGGTACTGTAGCCGCGCTTACCACGATGAAGCTCACGTCAACAAGATAAAGCCACAGTGACCAGCCGCCAACCAGGCCCTGGGCAGTGGGGCCTGCCTGTCGACCAAGGAGCTGGCAGCCGGCGGGACCCACCAATCGGCGGGCCCCAGCAGCCGGCGCAGAAGCCGGCGAGCGCAGTCATAGACGGCTGGGCCCCGCGCCCAGCCGGATTACCATTGTACCCCCGGGGGGTAGGCCTATATAAACCCCCCGGAGGACCCATGCAAAGGGTTGGACCCCCTGCTAGTTCTAGACACCACATAAGGAGAAGAAGCAGGCTAGCCGTGCCCTTTCTTCCTCCTCCCCCCAAACAGCTCCAGGAGCGTTGTGTAGCTACTTGATTCATCGAGTGAGCATGCGGAGGCCCCGCAGAGCAGCAGTACGGGTGTTATCTCCTCGGAGAGCCCCAAAGCTGGGTAAGATCCGCCGGCGTGCATGTCTTCGCCTTATCCCGCTTCCAGGCACCGGCGATGTCTTACTGGCTCCCACAATGATAAGCCACTCATTGGCATATGTCGCACCTACCACCCGACATTTGGCGCCCACCGTGGGGCCAGGCGCACTGTCGTCCGGAGACCTGTTCTGGACGAGAACCCTCGTCCTCCCCAGCGAGCGTAGCCAGCCCGGCACGCCCGATGGCACTTGCCACGACGCGCTGCAAGGCGTCACCAGCATCTGCGCGGCAAGCGGCCTCGCCGATCTCCCCGATGAGACCTTCATCTCCGACGAGCTCGCCTCTGATGCGGGCACCGACCACCTCGCCAACCTTCTCGGCCAGCTCCATGTCTCCAGCGAGCCCGCTGCAGACCTGGAGTCGGTTGGCTCCACCGACCCGATGCTTGTCGACTCCGACACGGCCTCCTACGACACCTTCCCCACCAACGTCGCAATCTACAACGACCCGCTTCCTCGAGCCGACGGCTGCGATGCTGTCACCGCCGAAGTGATGGTTGTCAGCCACGGCGGCCTGGCCGACGAGAGCGCCCACGACGCCTCGCGCGCGGCGGCCCACGACTTGTCCGCTCCTCTCCCGGCCGACGCCGACGACGAAGCACTGGAAGCACGCCGCCTCACCCTCCTCGCAGAGGGCCGGAGGCTGGCCTCCGTAAGACGCCTCACTGAGGCCTACCAGCGCGAAGCTGACCGCGCCGCCTTCGGCACGCCGGCCCCGGGTGGGCCAAGACGGGCCGGCCTTGTCAAGCAACGCGACACCGTCATCGCCGACACACTGGGAGTCGACCGCCCGGTCTATGCCGCTCCGCTTGAGAACTTGCGTGCCGCCCAGGAGGCCGTAGACGAGCTGGACGGCCTGGAGGCCGAAGACCTTCCCCACATGACCCGGCGCATCCAGCAATTGATTGACACCGCCGCGCAGCGACACGAAGCCGACGCTCGCGCGGAAAGCCTTCCCCCGCACCGAGAACACGGCGCGACGTCCCGGACGCCGACTATGAGCAATACCCGCGCGCGACGCGAGAAGGAGCCGGCTACCAGCCGCAGCCGGACCCGGATCTCCATCGAGCGGGACGCGGACGGTCATCCCCGAGCCATGGAATGGCGGGGCAACCCGCCTCTGCCTCCGCCCCATGGAGAGAGATATCCCGCCTCGCCGCCAGTGGCGCACCCGACTCTCAGTGGCCGGCTGGGCCGCCGCGAAGGAATCGGCGAGAACGACGCCCGCCATCGGATCGACCGCCTGGCGAGATCCCTGGCGTTGGAAGAAGAAGACGATGTCGGCCCGCCTTGTTTTGTCCCCCGCATCCGCGACGAGCCCTTTCCCAAAGGGTTCTCGCTCCCAAGAGACACTCCCAAGTACAACGGCTCCGTGAAGCCGGAAGATTGGTTGATCGACTACTCCACCGCAGTTAGCATAGCCAACGGCAACCGGCGCGTCACCGTGAAGTACGTGCCCCTCATGCTGCAGGGCACGGCGCGGACCTGGCTCAACAGCCTCAAGCCGCGTAGCATCAACAGCTGGCTAGACTTCACAGAAGCTTTCATCCGCAACTTCACCAGCACCTACAAGCGGGCTCCCAAGCCCAGACAGCTCTCCTTGTGCGTACAAGGCCCCGCCGAGTCCACTCGCGATTACCTCACGCGTTGGGCCGAGCTCCGCAACTCCTGTGAAGGGGTGCACTAGGTGCAAGCCATAGAATACTTCACAGCCGGATGCCGAGAAGGCACCCTCCTCAAGAACAAGCTCCTCTGTGACGAGCCGGCTACCCTCGACGAGCTTCTGGACATAGCGGACAAGTACGCCACCGCCGACTCCTTGATGAAGACCGAGCTTCGGGTAGACGCGTCCGGAAAGGTACTCAACCCGGCGCCCAAGACGCCGGCTGGGGATTCCGGCCGACACCCCAACTCGAACGACAACAAGCGCAAGGGCCCCGCGCCGCCTCCCGCCAGCCGGCAGGTGGCCACAGTCGAAGATGCACCGCCTGAAGAACGACCGGCGCCCAAGAAGCCCAAGGGCGGCAGGCCGGCTTGGCAGCCCGCCTTCTCCTACGAACAAACCCTCGACGCCCCTTGCAAGTTCCACTGCGGCGCGAAGCCGTCCAACCACACGACCCGGAAGTGCAACTGGCTCACCCGAATCTCTAAGGGCGAGGGGCTCTTGCCACCTCCGCCTGCCGGTCCGCCGCCTCCGCCTCCGCCGCCTCTGGCCGCTCGGCCCGCAGTCGGAGCCGTGCATGACGAGTTCCCTGATGAGCAAGCAACCTACATCGTCTTTACAAGCCAGCCCGAAGACCGGCGCAGCAAACACCAAGAGCGCCAGGAAGTTGGCGTGGTCGCTGCCAACCCCGCTGGACACATGCATTGGTCAGAAAAGCCCATCAGCTGGAGCCGGGCCGACCATCCGGAGGTGATGCCGTCTCTCGGCTCTTATGCTTTGGTCCTGGAAGCCACCCTTGCAACGGACAGACGCGCCGCCCGCTTCTCCCGTGTGTTGATAGACGGCGGGAGCAGCATCAACATCCTGTATCGTGACACCCTGGAGAAGTTGAACGTCAAGACAAAACAGCTCACGCCCACTCGGATAGTGTTCCACGGCATCGTACCCGGACTGTCCTGCGCCCCCATTGGAAAAATCAAGATTGATGTACTTTTTGGGGACAAGGAGCATTTCCGCCGGGAAGCGATCTGGCTTGAAGTGGTGGACCTGGAGAGCCCTTACCATGCATTACTGGGCCGACCTGCCTTGGCCAAATTCATGGCGGTTCCCCACTATGCATACCTCAAGATGAAGATACCAAGCACCAAAGGCGTCATCACCGTAGCCGGTGACTACAAGAAGTCCTCCGAGTGCGCAGCGGCCAGCAGCCGGCTGGCCGAGTCCCTTGTGATTGTCGAAGAGAAGAAGATGCTGGACCGAGTCGTGGCCATAGCCGGCAAGCAGTCGGCCGTGTCCCCCGACCCCAAGGAGCATGATGCTCAAGGATCTTTCCAGCCGGCCAAGGAGACGAAGAAGATACCTCTTGACCCCGAGCATCCAGAGAGGTTTGCCGTCATCGGGGCAAACCTGAACAGCAAATAGGAAGGCGAGCTCGCCGATTTCCTCCGTGAGAATCGGGACATCTTTGCGTGGTCCCCCAAGGACATGTCGGGTGTTCCGAGGAAATTCGCCGAGCACAAACTACATGTTCGAGAAGACGCAAAGCCAGTCAGACAACCCCTCCGCCGACTATCGGAGGAGAAACGCAGGATTGTAGGGGAGGAGATAGCCCGACTCTTGGCGGCCGGCTTTATCATGGAAGTTTTCTTTCCAGAGTGGCTCGCCAACCCGGTACTTGTGCTAAAGAAGAATAACGAGTGGCGCATGTGTATAGACTACACAAGTCACAACAAGGCCTGCCCCAAAGATCCCTTCGCCCTGCCAAGGATAGACCAAGTGATAGACTCCACAGCCGGATGCGAGCTGTTGAGTTTTTTGGATGCTTACTCCGGATACCATCAGATAAATATGTATCTGGACGACCGCATGAAGACCGCATTCATCACGCCGTTCGGAGCCTTCTGCTACCTAACTATGACATTCGGCTTGAGAAACGCCGGTGCCACTTTTCAGCGTTGCATGCAGAAGTGCCTCCTCAAGCAACTCGGCAGAAATGCTCATGTATACGTGGACGACATCGTGGTGAAGACGGAGAAGCGCGGCACCTTGCTGGGAGACCTCAAGGAAACATTTGAGAACTTACGCCGGTTCCAAATCAAGCTTAACCCCGAGAAATGCGTGTTCGGGGTGCCAGCCGGCCAGCTCCTAGGCTTCCTGGTCTCCGAACGAGGCATCGAGTGCAACCCGGTGAAGATCAAGGCCATCGAGAGAATGGCGATCCCCACCAAGCTTTGAGACATCCAGAAGTTCACCGGGTGCTTGGCCTCCTTGAACCGCTTCATGAGCCGGCTCGGAGAGAAAGCTCTCCCCCTCTACCGCCTCATGAAGAAGAGCACCCACTTCGAGTGGAACGACCAGGCCGACCAAGCTTTTCACGAGCTGAAGAAGATGCTGGCCACGCCGCCTGTCCTCGCGGCGCCGACTGAGAAAGAGCCCATGCTCTTTTACATCGCTGCAACCAGCCGGGTGGTCAGCACCGTCATCGTAGTCCAGCGCCCGGAAGAAGGCCGAGCCCAGCCAGTCCAGAGGCCGGTGTATTATTTGAGCGAGGTGCTGTCCGCCTCAAAGCAGAACTACCCGCACTACCAAAAGATGTGTTACGGCGTGTACTTCACCGCCAAGAAGCTAAAGCCCTACTTTCAAGAGCATCCCGTCACGGTCGTATGCACTGCCCCGCTAGCCGAGATCATAGGCAGCCGGGATGCATCCGGACGGGTGGCGAAATGGGCCATCGAGCTGGCCCCCTACACGATCTTCTACTAGCCCCGCACTGCCATCAAGTCCCAAGCACTGGCCGACTTCCTCGTCGACTGGGCCGAGACCCAGTACCTGCCGCCGGCTCCCGACTCCAACCATTGGCGCATGCACTTCGACGGGTCCAAGATGCGCACCGGCTTGGGAGCCGGCATCGTCCTTACCTCTCCCAAAGGCGACAAGCTCAGATACATGCTACAGATCCACTTTGCCGCCTCCAACAATGTGGCCGAGTACGAGGCGCTCATACATGGGCTCCGGCTTGCCAAAGAGCTTGGCATTCGCCGGATCCTATGTTATGGCGACTCGGACCTGGTAGTCCAGCAATCATCCGGCGACTGGGACACCAAGGACGTGAATATGGCGAGCTACCGTTTCCTTGTCCAACAACTCAGCGGATACTTTGAAGGATGCGAGTTCCTCCACGTACCACGAGCCGACAACGAGCCAGCCGATGCCCTGGCTCGAATAGGCTCCACTCGGCAAGCAATTCCAACCGGCGTCGCTCTACAACGCCTCCTCAAGCCGTCCATCAAGCCGTCTCCGGAATCCGATTCCATCTTTGTGCCGCCTGACCCCGATGCGGCCAGGTCCGGCTCGAAGAATCAAGTAGCCGACCCCAAGACCCCCGTAGCCGACCCAGCGACTTCGGCAGCCGGCTCGGGGACTTCGGCAGCCGGCTCGGGGACTTCGGCAACCGGCTCGGGGACTACGGCAGCCGGCTCAGGGACTGCGGTAGCCGGCCCGAGGACTGCACCAGCACTACAGCCGGCGGCTGACTCCAGCACCTCACCGCCTAGCCCGCCCACCCTGGTGGCAGTAGCCACTTTGGCAGTAGAAGAAGTCGCGGCTCCATCATGGGCTCAGTCCATCCTCAACTTCCTAGTAAACCAAGATCTGCCGGCTGACGAAACAGAAGCAAGACAAGTCCAGCGTCGAGCCGGAGCGTACACAATCGTCAACAAAGAACTACTCAAGCGCAGTGTCACTGGAATCCTCCAACGGTGCGTCGAGCAAGAGAAGGGCATTGTAATCCTCGCAGACATTCACCAAGGAGAATGCGGCCACCATGCGGCCTCAAGATCACTTGTCGCCAAAGCCTTCCGCCATGGTTTCTTCTGGCCGACTGCTTTGGATGACGCCAAAGAATTAGTCAAGCATTGCAAGGGATGCCAGCTCTTCAGCTCCAAGCAACACATGCCGGCTTCGGCACTCAAGACCATTCCCCTCACTTGGCCCTTTGCTGTTTAGGGACTGGACATGGTGGGCCCATTCAAGACGGCGCGCGGCGGCATGACGCATTTGCTCGTCGCCGTGGACAAATTCACCAAGTGGGTTGAGGCAAAGCCGATCAAGAAGCTGAATGGGCCGACTGCCGTGACGTTCATCGCGGATATAACAACTCGGTACGGCGTGCCGCACAGCATCATCACCGACAATGGCACGAATTTTGCCAAAGGAGCCTTGGCACGTTTCTGCGCAGCCCAAGGAATCCGGCTGGACTTAGCATCCGTCGCCCACCCGCAGTCAAACGGCCAGGTCGAGCGAGCCAACGGCCTCATCCTCTCCCGCATCAAGCCCCGACTGGTTGTACCTCTAGAGCGCTCAGCCGGCTGTTGGCTCGATGAGCTGCCGGCTGTCCTCTGGAGTCTGCGCACTACACCAAACAAGTCAACCGGCTTCACCCCTTTCTTCCTTGTGTATGGTGCCGAGGCGGTCATCCCAACTGACATCGAATTCGACTCACCTCGAGTAACCATGTACACGGAAGCGGAGGCCAAGGAAGCATGAGAAGACAGTGTCGACCTGCTGGAAGAAAGCCGGCTGTTAGCCCTCAGCCGGTCTGCAATTTACCAGCAGGGTTTGCGCCGCTACCACAGCCGGAAGGTCAGGCCAAGATCTTTCCAAGAGGGCGACCTTGTGCTCCGGCTGATCCAGCGAACAGCCGACCAGCACAAGCTCTCAGCCCCTTGGGAAGGCCCTTTCGTCATCAGCAGAGCTCTAGGCAATGACTCCTACTACCTGATCGACGCACAGAAGCCGAAGGCACGCAAGAGAGACGACTCCGGCAAGGAGTCGGAACGGCCATGGAATGCCAACCTCCTTCGAAGATTTTACAGTTGAAAGGCAGTATGTATCACGCTAACTTTTGTATTAAGTACAAGACAATAGGCTCCCCGAGGAGGGCTCGGGGACTGCCATCCCTTATTTATGAATGAAAAGTATCATGCTTATGACCTTGTCGTATCATTTACTTATTCCGTCCGGCACCGAGTTCGACCAGTCGGCTCGGGGAATGGCCGACTGAAGTTATGTTAGAAGTCCTACCCGCAGTCAGACAAGTAGTGTGCCAGCTCTCAAGCCTTCTCTTGCCAAAGTCGCAGTTCGAAGAACCGGCTGTCCGGCTGGCAAGAGTTAAAGGTAGGAACGACCGCCCACACGAAAAACGGCTAGGGACTAACGGACTAATATAACAAAAGCCGGTTTTTCTCACACCGCCGACTGGCTACCAGAGTAGCCGGCTGGCCGGTTTCCATTCACTTTACTTTAATCCAAGAAAGCTCAAGTACTTGCCTCCCCAAAGAGGGAAGGCGGCAAAGGAAAAAGCCTAAGGATAAACAAGCATACGCGAATGGAAACCAAACATGCACATGATAATATTTACATAAAAAGACCTCCAAGAGGCCAGCATTCAACATAGTTTGGATACACCCCCAGTGGGTGGAACTGCGAAAACTTAACAAAAGATTGTTCAAAGACAACAAAGCAGGAAAGATAAAGACGGCAGGTCAAGCTGGCGGAGCGGCCGACAAGCCAGACCGGTTGGCGGAGACGGTCGTGCCGGCTGAAGGAGCGGCCGGCTGACGAACTTCGGCTTGGTCGCCACCTCCTGCAGAGGGCGCGCTTCCACGCGCCTCGTTACTGGAGGCACGGTCGGCCTGAGGTCGGCTGGTTGTTCCACCAGCCGGCTCGACGTCTCCGCCATCCTCGTCTTTGTCTTCTTCGCCCTCGTCGCTGGAGGCAATCTCCTCCGCCAAGTCCTCGCCCACCGCCGGGTTCAGCCCGAACCACTCCTCCGGCTGAGCGACACCGTCATCATCGATTTTGGGTGCGAAAACGCTGGTGTCGGTGCACTCGGCGATCGTCGAAGCCCGCAGGGCGATAGACGGCCTCACCTCCTCCAGCTCCACGTCGGCCTCCATTCGCCAAGTGCGCAGCTGTTCCAGCCTCAGCCCTGGGTACCATGCCCGAACGAATTCCAACGCCCGCCCGGCTCCGAGGTGGGCCGCTGACGCTTTCCAAGCCTCGAAGCGACCAACTGCGACCTCCAGCTAGTCGGCAGTTCGGCTTGGAGTGCGGGGGATCGTCTCGCCGGGCCAGAGGGCGGCCAGCACTTGCGCCCTGGCACGTTGGAGCCGGCGAAGCATCCGATGAGCTGGCTGCAACCGTGCCTGGACAGCCAGGAGCTGCTCCTCAAGGGTCCGGTTTGCATCCGGCGCGATGTCGGCCCCCGCTTGCCGGCGCACCTCGCGATGGGCCTCAATGCTTTGGGCGGCGAAGGCGGAGTAGCCCGGGAAGTAATCTGCAAGAAACAACAAGCAACAGCTCAAGATAAGTCAAAAGACCCAGGCGGCAAGGGGCAGGAGAAGGGCCGAGGAAGGCAACTTACCGTCAATCAAGTCCTCGATCCGGCCGAAGCCTTCGTCCAGGGCTCGCCGGGTCTCAGACCAGCTCGCCGCCTCCATCTCATACTCCGCCAGCAAGGTGGCTTCACTTTCCCGCGCCGCCTGCAGGGCCGCTTTGTGGCTTTCCTCTTGGTCGGCCAGCTTCTTCGCCAGGCGATCCCGTTCCTGGACCAAGGCAGCGCACTCGGCCTCTTTGGTGTAAAAGGGCGGCCTTCGCTTCGCCAAGCTCCTTCCTCAAGTTGGCGTTGGCCCCTGAAGACAAAGAAAAAGAAAAATCAATAAGGAAAGAGTCGTCAAGAAAGATCCAACCCGATTGCGCAGCAGTCGGCCCGAATCTCGGGGACTACACCCAGTGGGTGCACTGACGCGCCCCCACAGGAGACAGACAAAACCAAGTACTTACTTCGGCTGTCGGCCAGGTCGTCGGTCCGCCGGCTCAACTCTCGAGCCTGGGAGTCGAAGGCGGCAGCACGAAGGTTGTGGTATTCCTGAAAATTCAGAAAAAAGCAAAGTAAGATAGCCGTCGAGAAAGATCCGACCCAACTGCGCAGCAGTCGGCCCGAATCTCGGGGACTGCACCCAGTGGGTGCACTGACGCGCCCCCACGGAAGAAATCAAGAAAGCGAAGCAGCCAAGAGCGAAGGACTCACCCGGATAGTGGTTCGCGTTGACAAGAACTCTTGGTTGAGCTGTTGCAGCAGGGCGGCTTGAGCTTGTAGCCGGCTCCGGACCCCTTGAGCCGCCGCATCCAGCTCGCCAGTCCCCCCGCTGGGAGTCCACTCGGACATGGCGGTGCTGGCCGCCTCCGGATCTCCCGCCGGCTAGCCTGCGCTCGCGGCTCGGCGCAACTCCGGCGGAGCGGCGCCTCCCCCAGCACGCCGGCCCGTCGCCAGCTGCACCTCGAGGCTGACTCTGCTCTCCGGCTCACCTCCGGCCGGCTCCTCTGGCGCCGCTGACGATTGACCGCCTTGGCCCGCTCCGGTTGGCGCCGCAGGCGGCGCTCTCCCCGCCAAGGCCACGGGGTCCTCCTCCCTCTCCAACAGCGGCGGGTCTTGGATGATCTCCTCCGCCAAGGGCAACAGGGTGTCGGGGGCTACGGCTCGGAGAGGAACGGCGAGCAGCGGAGGCTGGCTGCGCGAGCTTTCCGCCTCCGTCTCCGTGGTAGCCGCCTCCCTCTGGGCCTTGGCTACCGCATCGGCCTGCTCCTTCGCCGCCTGGGCGGCCGCCTTCTCCGCCGCCTCACGCTCCTCCCGCGCTTCGCGGGCGTTCCGCTCTGTGGCCTCCCTAAGATCGGCGCGGGGGTCCACGCGGCGGGAGCTCGAAGACCCTCCAGCCGGCCCCACGACGGAGCCGCCTGGGCCCCGCTCAAGGGAAAGCGGCGCCCTGTCCAGCAAGCGAGGAAAAGTTAAGAAGACATTCGAAGAAAAAGAGAACAATAACGAGAATGCGGCAAGGTAATTGAAGACTTACGCCGAGACCGCCTGGGGCTGTTTCATAGCCTTGCAGAAGCGGGCCGCCTTCGCGGCCGCCTCATCTCGCTTTGTCGCCGCGGCGGAAGGCTTGGACTTCTTCGGCCGACTGCCGAAGAGGCCTAGAGCGGCCCGGCGCTTCTGCGCGCTGCCGACAGCCGGCGCGACAGACAAGCCCGCGCCCTGTTGGTCGGCCGCCGACTGGCGACGCGGAGCTCGCGGTGAACCTTGAGCCTCCGGGCTCGGCACTGTCCCCCACGACGGCGTCTTCCATGGCGGACGCCCCCAAGTCCGGGTCGTCAACGTCATCCACCGTGCGGTCGGGGGCGTACTGGCGTTCAATCCCTGCCACCCCGGCCGGCGGCGCAAGAAGAGGGTTCTGCTCAAAGAACCGACTGGTCAGAAGCCGGCCATCACGAAGCCGGCGGACGACAAAAAAGAAGATAAAGAGAGAGACTTACCACGGGTGGAGGATTGGCGCGAGAATACGGCGCCTTGCCGTATTGCCAGTCCCCGCCGAGCTTGCAGTTGGCAATATAATTGACCATGAGCGCCACCTCCGCGTGGGGCATCTCCCATGTGCTCAGCCGGCTTGGGTCGAAGCGGCCGCTCATCTGACACATCATGTGGGGCCGGCTTTGGAGAGGCAGGATCCGGCGCTCCACGAAGGCGGCCACCAAGTCGGCCCCGCGCAAGCCTTCCGACTGAATCAGCACCCGAAGCCGGGAGATGGTGGCGTTCCCGGGCGGAGATAACGACCGGGACCGAAAGCTCCATGAGGGCTGCCTCCCAGCCAGCGGGCCGGCTACGTAAGCCGGCAGGTTGATGTAGTCTTCTTGCTCGGCGACGTTCTTCACATAGAAATAAGATCTCTGCCAGACCTTTACCGACTGGATCAGGGGGATCGGCGGGAACGGATTGTTCTCGCTCGCCCTCCTCATGGCGATGAAGGCTTCGCAGGGGGCGGGCACGCCGGTGACGACTGTGTCGAGCTTGCTCTGGAAGAACTCTCCCCAGAGCTTCAGCGTGGGGAGCAGCCCCAAGAAGCCTTCGCAGAGGGAGACAAAGGCCGACAGCAGCATCACCGCATTGGGTGTGAGGTGATGCGGCTGGAGGTTGTAGAAGTCGAGGAAGGAGCGCAGAAACCCGCTCGCCGGGAGGCCGAAGCCGCGCAGGCAGTGCGAGCGGAAGACGACCCGCTCGCCCTCCTCCGGCGCCGGCGAGATCTCCCTCGCGGGCGCCAGGCGGACCTGTACGCGGTCAGCGCCGGGCAGGCACCGGGTCTGGCGAAGGAACTCCATGTGGTCTTCATGGACGTTGGAGCCGTCCCAGGAGCTCGACAATGCCATGGGAGCGAGGTGGCGTGGAGACGCGACGGCGTTGAGACGGGAAGCTGCAACGGCAGCGAGAGGAAGAAGACGAGGGTTAGGACGGGCGGAGCGGGAGGGGGCGTGCGAACCTCTGTCGCTCTCCCTCCTCCCCCTACTTATAGACTCACGTGGCGGAGCCGAGGAGGCGCGGCGTGGGGAGGCGTGGGGATCGATCGTGCCCACTCCCCGCGTCCCGCGATTATCGAGCCTTAACGGCGAATCAAATCTGCTCCGAGAAGGCGAGCGGCCCCTGTGGGCCATGGAAGATCCGCGCCCGGACCAAGACTCGCGAGTGGCGGGCCCGGGCTTGCGGCGGCGTCCCGTCGCGCGCGTGCGCTCGCAGGATCCCACTGCCACGTGGCCGCGGAGGGGGCTCGTGGTCAGCACACAGGCCCCCCCTCCTTCCGCCTGTAAGACGCAGAGCTCTCTGAAGTCGGCATGCGCCCGCAAGGCCAGCTCTTCAGGATGGGAAGCTGACCAAGCTCCTCGTCCCCCCGATCGCCTAGGAGCTCGATTAGCTTCGGGGACTACTGTCAGAGTAAATAGCCATGGGTAGCCTAGCCGGCTCCCCTTGGCCCTTCTGAAAAAAGTTACGAGCCCGCCCGACTCTCAAGAATCCAAGACATGGGGCCGCCTTCCCCTAGCTGGCTGCAGCCCAGGCCGGCTTTCGGAAGGCAGTCCGACTTTAGCCCTCATGAGAAGGCCGACTTCAGGAAGACGGCCATGAGAAGGCCGACTCCAAGAAGTCAGCTCCCCATAAAGCGGTCAAGACCGTACCCACAAAGTTTGCACCCACCTAACGGCGGTGCGACGGGGCGTGGCTATAGTAAAGCCTGCCACCCCCGAATCCCGGAGCATGCCTGGCATAGTGCGCCATACGGGGTAGGCGTGACCTGTCCGGCGCAACACTATTGCCATGCTGACTCTGGCATCACCCACGACGGGCCGCCAGCATGGCCCATCGACAGTGGGCCCCTTCGAGCAGAGAGACGCCCGAAGGCGGCCACGCCTCCAACTAGTCGGACCAAGACAGAGCCGGCTCCCCGCAGCCGGCTTGCCGCCTCCCTCGAGGAAGACGCCCCATTAAGGAGACAAGACGCGGTAAGGCTACAGCGATCGCCCGACAGGCGGCGGTACTGTAGCCGCGCTTACCACGATGAAGCTCATGTCAACAAGATAAAGCCACAGTGACTAGCCGCCAACCAGGCCCTGGGCAGTGGGGCCTGCCTGTCGACCAAGGAGCTGGCAGCCGGCGGGACCCACCAGTCGGCGGGCCCCAGCAGCCAGCGCAGAAGCCGGCGAGCGCAGTCACAGACGGCTGGGCCCCGCGCCCAGCCGGATTACCATTGTACCCCCGGGGGGTAGGCCTATATAAACCCCCCGGAGCACCCATGCAAAGGGTTGGACCCCCTGCTAGTTCTAGACACCACATAAGGAGAAGAAGCAGGCTAGCCGTGCCCTTTCTTCCTCCTCCCCCCAAACAGCTCCAGGAGCGTTGTGTAGCTACTTGATTCATCGAGTGAGCATGCGGAGGCCCCGCAGAGCAGCAGTAGGGGTGTTATCTCCTCGGAGAGCCCCGAAGTAGGGTAAGATCCGCCGGCGTGCATGTCTTCGCCTTATCCCGCTTCTAGGCACCGGCGATGTCTTACTGGTTCCCACAATGATAAGCCACCCGTTGGCATATGTCGCACCTACCAACCGACAGATTACTAGGATAAGGCCTAGGATTGAAATTTCCTCTATACACGTTGTTGCCAAAATTATTCCTACCAACAAAATTCACATCCATAGATTCATTATTATTCTCAATCAAAGTAGACAAGGGCATATCATTAGGATCAGAAGAAACACTCTTATTAGCAAATAATTTCATAAGTTCATCCATCTTTCCACTCAAAATATTAGTTTCTTCTATCGCATGCACCTTTTTATTAGTAGATCTTTCAGTATGCCATTGAGAATAATTAACCATAATATTATCTAGGAGTTTAGTAGCATCTCCTAAAGTGATTTCCATAAAAGTGCCTCCCGCGACCGAATCTAAAAGATTCCTAGAAGCAAAATTAAATCCGGCATAAATTTTTTGTATAATCATCCACAAATTCAAACCATGAGTAGGGCAATTACGTATCATTAATTTCATTCTCTCCCAAGCTTGTGCAACATGTTCATGATCAAGTAGCTTAAAATTCATAATATCGTTTCTTAGAGAGATGATCTTAGCGGGAGGAAAATACTTAGAGATAAAAGCATCTTTGCACTTGTTCCATGAATCAATACTATTTTTAGGCAAAGACGAAAACCAAACTTTAGCACAATCTCTAAGCGAAAAAGGAAATAGCTTCAATTTAACAATATCATTATCGACATCTTTCTTCTTTTGCATGTCACACAAATCAACGAAGCTATTAAGATGGGCAGCGGCATCTTCACTAGGAAGGCCGGAGAACGGATCTTTCATGACAAGATTCAGCAAAGCAGTATTAATTTCACAAGATTCAGCATCGGTAAGAGGAGCAATCGGAGTGCTATAAGGAAATCATTATTGTTGGTATTGGTGAAGTCACACAATTTAGTATTATCTTGAGCCATCGTGACAAACAAGTTATCCAACACACGAGCAAACAAAAAGCAAACGGGCAAAAAGAGGCAAATAGAGAGGGAGGATAGAGAGAGAGGGCGAATAAAACGGCAAGGGTGAATTGGGGGAGAGGAAAACGAGAGGAAAATGGCAAATAATGTAATGCGGGAGATAGAGATTGTGATGGGTACTTGGTATGTTGACTTTAGTGCAGACTCCCCGGCAACGGCGCCAGAAATTCTTCTTGCTACCTCTTGAGCACTGCGTTGGATTTCCCCGAAGAGGAGAGGATGATGCAGCAAAGTAGCGTAAGTATTTTCCTTAGTTTTTTAGAACCAAGGTATCAATCCAGTAGGAGGCTACGCGCGAGTCCCTCGTACCTACACAAAAACAATAGCTCAACACATCCAACGCGCTTAGGGGTTGTCAATCCCTTCATGGTCACTTACGAAAGTGAGATCTGATAGAGATGATAAATAATATTTTTGGTATAGAGATGCAAAGTAATAGGTAAAAGCAAAGCAATAATAAAATGATGGAGATTGATATGATGAGTAAGAGACCCGGGGGCCATAGGTTTCACTAGTGGCTTCTCTCGAGAGCATAAGTATTCTACGGTGGGTGAACAAATTACTATTGAGCAATTGACAGAATTGAGCATAGTTATGAGAATATCTAGGTATGATCATGTATATAGGCATCACGTCCGAGACAAGTAGACCGACTCCTGCCTGCATCTACTACTATTACTCCACTCATCGACCGCTATCCAGCATGCACCTAGAGTATTAAGTTAAAAACAGAGTAACGCCTTAACCAAGATGACATGATGTAGAGGGATAGTTTCATGCAATATGATAAAAACCCCATCTTGTTATTCTCGATGGCAACGATACAATACATGCCTTGCTGCCCCTTTTGTCACTGGGAAAGGACACCACAAGATCAAAACCAAAGCTAGGCACTTCTCCCATGGCAAGAAAATCAATCTAGTAGGCCAAACCAAACTGATAATTCAAAGAGACTTGCAAAGATAACCAATCATACATAAAAGAATTCAGAGAAGATTCAAATATTATTCATAGATAGACTGGATCATAAACCCACAATTCATTGGTCTCAACAAACACACTGCAAAAATAAGATTACATCGAATAGATCTCCACAAGAGAGGGGAGAACATTGTATTGAGATCCAAAAAGAGACAAGAAGCCATCTAGCTACTAACTATGGACCCGTAGGTCTGAAGTAAACTACTCACACTTCATCGGAGGGGCTTGGATGATGATGTAGAAGCCCTCCATGATCGATGCCCCCTCCGGCGGAGCTCCGGAACAGGCCTCAAGATGGGATCTCGTGGATACAGAAAGTTGCGGTGGTGAAATTAGGTTTTTTGCTCCGTCCCTGATCGTTTGGGGGTACGTAGGTATATATAGGAGGAAGAAGTACGTCGGTGGAGCTTCGAGGGGCCCACGAGGCAGGGGGGCGCGCCCTCCACCCTCGTGACCACCTCGTGGCTTTCTTGATGGAGGGTCCAGGTCTCCTGGATCTTATCTGATGAGAAAATCACATTTCCGAAGGTTTCATTCCGTTTGGACTCCGTTTGATATTATGCTTCTCCGAAACACTGAAATAGGCAAAAAACAGCAATTCTGGGCTGGGCCTCTGGTTAATAGGTTAGTCCCAAAAATAATATAAAAGTGGAAAATAAAGTCCAATATAGTCCAAAACAGTAGATAATATATCATGGAGCAATCAAAAATTATAGATACGTTGGATATGTATTAGGCGTGCCCTATGAGGGCCGGCCTCCTCCTCCCTCCATCCTTTATATACGTGGCCAGGGGGCACCCCAGAGACACACAAGTTGATCATTGATCCCTTAGCCGTGTGCGGTTCCCCCCTCCACCATAATCCACCTCGGTCATATTGTAGCGGTGCTTAAGCGAAGCCCTGTTCCGGTAGCATCATCATCACCGTCATCATGCCTTTGTGCTGACGAAGCTCTCCCTCGACACTCAGCTGGATCGAGAGTTCGTGGCATGTCACCGAGCTGAACGTGTGCAGATCGCGGAGGTGCCGTACTTCCAGTACTAGGATCGGTCGGATCGTGAAGACGTACGACTACCTCAACCGCGTTGTCATAATGCTTCCGCTTATGGTCTACGAGGGTACATGGACAACACTCTTCCCCTCTCGTTGCTATGCATCACCATCATAGATCTTGCGTGTTCGTAGGAATTTTTTTTGAAATTACTACATTTCCCAACATTGCTACCTTGCTGTTTTTATATTTTTAGATTACAAAAACCTATATCTACCATCCATATTGCACTTGTATCACCATCTCTTCGCCGAACTAGTGCACCTATACAATTTACCATTGTATTGGGTGTGTTCGGGACACAAGAGACTCTTTGTTATTTGGTTGCACGGTTGTTTGAGAGAGACCATCTTCATCCTATGCCTCCCACGGATTGATAAACCTTAGGTCATCCACTTGAGGGAAATTTGCTACTGTCCTATAAACCTCTGCACTTGTAGGCCCAACAACGTCTACAAAAAGAAGCTTGTGTAGTAGACATCAAGCTCTTTTCTGGCGCCGTTGCCGGGGAGGTTAGTGCTTCAAGGTATATCTTTAGATCTTGCAATCAAATCTTTTAGTTTCTTGTTTTGTCGCTAGTTTAGTTTATAAAAGAAAACTACAAAAAAATGGAATTAAGGTTGCCTCATATGCTTCATCTTTTTAATGTCTTCCGTGAAAATGATGGAAAGGAAAATTGTGCTCAAGTACTAGAAGAAGAATTACATACAATGCTTGGCATAAAATATGTGAATGATGAGCATGATTGCAATGTTATTACTACGAACTCTTTGAATATCCATAGTACTAATGATGATTGCACTAGTCATGATGAAAAAGTCCCTTATAAGAATGTCAATTTTTGTGAAGTGCATAGAGTTTGCAAGTACACACCAAATAGGGAAGATATATTTATTTTGCAAGAGTCATAAGTATTTAGAAACCAAATGGTTGCAAGAAAGGCTAGATGTTTGTGCTGAAAATTTAAATTGTCTTAGTCATCCTTGTGAACTTTGCAATGAATGTGGTCATTTGAATATCCAATGCAAATTGTTTCTTGATCGTATCGTGTCCAAAAATTATGATGACTTGATTTCCCTTGCGCATCATAATGAACTTAGTTTGCTTGTGGGTTATGAAGAAATGAAACGTATAACTAAGGATATGCCAGAATTTGTCCTTGATAAAGTTCTTCATTTTGATCTAGAGGAAATTTATATGTATTGTGCCATGAATTGTATTGAAAATCCTTATATTGCCAATTACATAAAGACAAGGAAACAAATAGAAGATGAAGAGAATACTAATGAAAGGGAAGAGATTTCCCAATATCCTCCTATTCTTTCTTATGATGAATGAAGTAACGAGGAGGAGCTTTCTATTCTACCAATCTCATTAATAAGGAGCTCCAAAAAGAGGATTAAACCCACACATGATGTGAAGAAGAAAAAGAAAAGACGAAGAAACAAAGGTAAAAAGGTATCCCTCCCAAATGATGTTGCTCCTATTACTCATTGTGATGATGATAATTGCTATACTATTGGTGTTATCCATACTATTAATGGTGAGAGTGATTATGCTTATGATATGAAAAGGCCCAAGCTTCGGAATGCTATGTTGGATGAGAATGACATGTTTGATAATTTATTTGCTGCAATTAATGTTTGTCCCAAGCTTGGGGATGCTAGGTTTAATGAAGATGATATTTTTAGTCTCTCAAGTTTTGATGAGCAAATTTATTATGATGATAGCATGCCTCCTATTTATGATGATTATTGTGATGGCACTTATGCTATAAAAAATAGTGATGATTATATTTATAAAACTTGTCATGATTATGATTACCATTTTTCTGAACATTACTCTTTTAATGTGGAAACAATTTATAGTATTCGAGTTTCTTATGATACTCCCACTATTCCGAATGAGAAAATTTTTGCTTATGTGGAGAGTAATAAAAATTCTATGCTTGTGGCTCTTGAAAAGAATGCATTATGTGATAGTTATATTGTTGAGTTCATTCATGATTCTACTGAAAAATATTATGAGGGATGAATATATGCTCGTAGGAATTGCAATAATATCATGTTTCCTCTCTATGTGCTTAAAGTTTTAAAGTAATGCTCGTTTTACCTTCCTATGCTAGTTGATTATTGTTCCCATAAGTTGTTTGCTCACAAAATCCCTATGCATAGGAAATGGGTTAGACTTAAATGTGCTAGTCATATGCTTCATTATGCTCCCGTTATGTTTCAATTCTTATCTTTTATGTGAGCAACATTGAAATTATCATGCCTAGCTAAAAAGGCAATAAAGAAAAGCGCTTGTTGGGAGACAACCCAACATTTTCCCTTAATGTTTTTGTGTGTTCACATGATTAAGCTATTGTATTAATCATGTTTTATAGCTTTTGTTTCAATAAAGTGCCAAGTAAAGCCTTTAGGATCTTCTTGGGTGATTGTTGTTTGATCTTGCTGATAAAAACAGAAAGTATGCTCTCACGAAAATAATTTTCATATTTTACCAGAGAGCGATAAAATACCAATTCCAGATGCAGTAGATCAATATACAAATTATTTAGGTCTTCCTAATTTTTCAGAATTTTTGGAGTTACAAAAGTATTCGAAACCTCCAGATTCCTACAGACTGTTCTGTTTTTGACAGATTCTGTTTTCATTGTGTTGTTTTCTTATTTTGATGAATCTATGAGTAGTATCGGAGGGTATGAACCATAGAAAAGTTGGAATACAGTAGATATTACACCAATATGAATTTAGAATGAGTTCACAACAGTACCTAAGTGGTGATTTATTTTCTTATACAAACGGAGCTTACGAGTTTTCTGTTAAGTTTTGTGTTGTGAAGTTTTCAAGTTTTGGGTAAAAATCCAATGGACTATGGAATAAGGAATGGCAAGAGCCTAAGATTGGGGATGCCCAAGGTACCCCAAGGTAATATTCAAGGACCACCAAGAGCCTAAGCTTGGGGATGCCGCGGATGGCATCCCCTCTTTCGTCTTTGTTTATCGGTAACTTTACTTGGAGCTATATTTTTATTCACCACATGATATGTGTTTTGCTTGGAGCATAATTTTATTATCTTTTGTTTTGCTTGCTGTTTGAATAATATCCCAAGATCGGAAATTCTTAAATGCTAGAGAGTCTTCACATAGTTACATAATTATTCAACTACTCATTGATCTTCACTTATATCTTTCGGAGTAGTTTTTCGTTTGCTCTAGTGCTTCAGTTATATCTTTTTAGAGCACGGTGGTGGTCTTATTTTATAGAAATTATTGATCTCTCATGCTTACCTCATATTATTTTGAGAGTCCTAAACAGCATGGTAATTTGATTTGGTTATGAATTTAGTCCTAATATGATGGGCATCCAAGAGGGATATAATAAAAACTTTCATATAAAGTGCATTGAATACTATGAGAAGTTTGATTCCTTATGATTGTTTTGAGATATGAAGATGGTGATATTAGAGTCATGCTAGTTGAGTAGTTGTAAATTTGAGAGATACTTGTGTTAAATTTTGTGATTCCTGTAGCATGCACGTACGGTGAACCGTTATGTGATGAAGTCGGAGCATGATTTATTTTTTGATTGTCTTCCTTATAAGTGGCAGTCAGGGATGAGAGATGGTATTTTCCTACCAATCTATCCCCCTAGGAGCATCCGTGTAGTACTTTCTTTCGATAACTAATAGATTTTGCAATAAGTATGTGAGTTCTTTATGACTAATGTTGAGTCCATGGATTATACACACTCTCACCCTTCCACCATTACTAGCCTCTCTAGTACCGCGCAACTTTCGTCGGTACCATAAACCCACCATTTACCTTCCTCAAAACAGCCACCATACCTACCTATTATGGCATTTCCATAGCCATTCCGAGATATATTGCCATGCAACTTTCCACCATTCCGTTTATTATGACACGCTCCATCATTGTCATATTGCTTTGCATGATCATGTAGTTGACATCGTATTTGTGGCCAGGCCATCGTTCATAATTCATTCATGCATGTCACTCTCGATTCATTGCACATCCCGGTACACCGCCGGAGGCATTCATATAGAGTCATATTTTGTTCTAAGTATCGAGTTGTAATTCTTGAGTTGTAAGTAAATAAAGGTGTGATGATCATCATTATTAGAGCATTGTCCCAGTGAGGAAAGGATGATGGAGACTATGATTCCCCAACAAGTCGGGATGAGACTCCGGACAAAAAGAAAAAGAAAAAAAAATGAGGCCATAAAAAAGAGAAGGCCCAAAAAAACAAAAAAAAACAAAAAAAATGAGAGAAAAAGAGAGAAGGGGCAATGCTACTATCCTTTTACCACACTTATGCTTCAAAGTAGCACCATGATCTTCATGATAGAGAGTCTCTTATTTTGTCACTTTCATATACTAGTGGGAATCTTTCATTATAGAACTTGGCTTGTATATTCCAATGATGGGATTCCTCAAAGTGCCCTAGGTCTTCGTGAGCAAGAAAGTTGGCTGCCCACCCACTTAGTTTCCTTTTGAGCTTTCATACACTTATAGCTCTAGTGCATCCGTTGCATGGCAATCCCTACTCACTCGCATTGATATCTATTGATGGGCATCTTCATAGCCCGTTGATACACCTAGTTGAATGTGAAACTATATTCTCCTTTTAGTCTTCTCCACAACCACCATTCTATTCCACCTATAGTGCTATGTCCATGGCTCACGCTCATGTATTGCGTGAAGATTGAAAAAGTTTGAGAACATCAAAAGTATGAAACAATTGCTTGGCTTGTCATTGGGGCTGTGCATCATTTAAATATTTTGTGTGATGAAGATAAAGCATAGCCAGACTATAAGATTTTGTAGGGATAGCTTTCTTTGGCCATGTTATTTTGAGAAGACATGATTACTTTGTTAGTACGCTTGAAGTATTATTATTTTTATATCAATATTAAACTTTTGTCTTGAATCTTTCGAATCTGAATATTCTTGCCACAATAAACAGAAGTACATGGATAAATATGTTAGGTAGCACTTCACATCCAAAATTCTGTTTTTATCATTTACCTACTCGAGGACGATCAGGAATTAAGCTTGGGGATGCTTGATACGTTTCCAACGTATCTATAATTGTTCGATTGTTCCATGCTATTATATTATCAACCTTGGATGTTTTATATGCATTTATATGCTATTTTATATGATTTTTGGGACTAACCTATTAACCTAGAGCCTAGTGGTAGTTTCTGTGTTTTCCTTGTTTTTGAGTTTTACAGAAAAGGAATACCAACAGAGTCCAATTGACATGACAATTTTTGATGATTTTTTATGGACCAAAAGAAGCCCCCGGAGTAAAAGAGTTGGGCCAGAAGAGTCCC
>NC_041388.1:559877473-559883362 GCF_002162155.2 Triticum dicoccoides | reverse complement strand
GCGTGTCTCCCTATCTCGTGGACGACTCGGGGACCCCCCTAACTTGTTCCTGGCGCCAAAATTCCTATAAATACAGAAACCCCTGAAAATAAACCTAGATCGGGAGTTTCGTCGCCGCAAGCCTCTGTAGCCACCAAAAACCAATCGGGGCCCCATTCCGGCACCCTGCCGGAGGGCGGATCCATCACTGGTGGCCATCTTCATCATCCCGGTGCTCTCCATGACGAGGAGGGAGTAGTTCACCCTCGGGGCTGAGGGTATGTACCAGTAGCTATGTGTTTGATATCTCTCTCTCTGTCTATCTATCTATCTATCTCTCGTGTTCTTGATACGGCACGATCTTGATGTATCGCGAGCTTTGCTACTATAGTTGGATCTTATGATGTTTCTCCCCCTCTATCTCCTTGTAATGGATTGAGTGTTCCCTTTGAAGTTATCTTATCGGATTGAGTCTTTAAGGATTTGAGAACACTTGATGTATGTCTTGCATGTGCTTATCTGTGGTGACAATGGGATATTCACGTGATCCACTTGATGTATGTTTTGGTGATCAGCTTGCGAATTCAGTGACCTCGTGAACTTATGCATAGGGGTTGGCACACGTCTTCGTCTTGATTCTCCGGTAGAAAGTTAGGGGCACTCTTTGAAGTTCTTTGTGTTGGTTAAATAGATGAATCTGGGACTGTGTGATGCATATCATATAATCATACCCACGGATACTTGAGGTGACATTGGAGTATCTAGGTGACATTAGGGTTTTGGTTGATTTGTGTCTTAAGGTGTTATTCTAGTACGAACTCTAGGATAGATCGAACGGAAAGAATAGTTTCGTGTTATTTTACTACGGACTCTTGAATAGATTGATAAGAAAGAATAATTTTGAGGTGGTTTCGTACCCTACAATAATCTCTTCGTTTGTTCTCCGCTATTAGTGACTTTGGAGTGACTCTTTGTTGCATGTTGAGGGATAATTATATGATCCAATTATGTTATTATTGTTGAAAGAATTTGCACTAGTGAAAGTATGAATCCTAGGCCTTGTTTCCTAGAATTGCAATACCGTTTACGCTCACCTTTATCACTTGCTACCTTGCTGTTTTTATATTTTCAGATTACAAAAACCTATATCTACCATCCATATTGCATGTGTATCGTCATCTGTTCACCGAACTAGTGCACCTATACAATTTACCATTGTATTGGGTGTGTTGGGGACACAAGACACTCTTTGTTATTTGGTTGCACGGTTGTTTGAGAGAGACCATCTTCATCCCACGTCTCCCACAAATTGATAAACCTTAGGTCATCCACTTGAGGGAAATTTGTTACTGTCCTACAAACCTCTGCACTTGAAGGCCCAACAACGTCTACAAGAAGAAGATTGTGTAGTAGACATCAGTACATTCTGCTTACCGCATGCTACTGCAAATAAAACACAGTCGGGAGGCCAGGCTGAATGAACAAGGTGGATCTTCTACCGTGCAGAGTGAGAGCGATCATTGGAGCAAAATTTAGCCTATTGAGGTCCCCTTGAAGTTAAAGACATTTGTGTGGCGGCTTGCAAGACAATCCATGCCAACTGGGGAGCTATTGAAACATCGACACACATGTCAACTGAAGATACATGTCACCTGTGTGGAGCGGGGGATACTTGAGAGATGCCATGTTCACGTGCCCGATGGCTGCCAGTGTTTGGGGCCAAGCGCTAGAGGACCTAGTACTTCAACTGGTCGACAGGCAGGAGGAAGGATCTAGGGAGTGGCTCTTCACGCTCCATGATATTCTGGACAGGGATTCTTTCGTGCGGCTGACTGTTACCATATGGGCTATTTGGGGAGCACGGAGGAAAACGATCTATGAAGATATATATATCAATCTCCGCATTCTGTCAATGGATTCATCACAAGCTACCTTGCTGAAATTCGGGCTATCAACTCCAAATGTTGAAAGCCGGTTGTTCCGTCTATCCTGAGACCAAACCGATGGCAGGCATCGGAGGAGGGATGCGTTAAGGTAAACATTGACGCTGCAGTTTTGAGCCATGTATGGTGCAGTGGGGGCGGTCTGCAGAAGTTCGGAATGAATTTTCTTGGGAGCCTCGGTGCTGGTTCTTAGATATATTGTAGATCCACAGACACCGGAGGCGATTGCAATCAGGGAAGCTTTAGCTCTATCAGATGATCTTTACCAAAGACGTGTACATGTGGCTTATGATTGCAAGGTGGTGGTTGAGGACCTGAAGAAGGAGAACTCGTCAACTTATGGTGCTATCATGCATGAAATCATACATCACTCTTTGGATTTTGCTTTTTGTAAATTTAGTCATGAGATGACGAGGTCGAATGTTGAAGCTCACAACTTAGCGAAGTATGCTTTATCGATCGGGGGTGGCCGCCATGTGTGGTTGGGACACCCTGGAGACCTTCCATCCATCCCTGTAAACATTGTGATGAATTAATAAAAGCTTTGTGAGGTTGTCTAACAAAAGAGTGCTTGGCTACATGTTTTGTCTCGACTTGTTGTCTAAGAGCATCTACAACCGGACTTGACAAATCCGATCACCTAAACGCCCGCGGACGCACCCGGTAACCGGTCACGCCTCAAATTAGCCACTCTGCATCCGACTCCCATATTTTAACCCTAGATCCATACAAAGCATGCAAAATAACTCCTGCGTATTACATACTACGTACTACCCTACCTAATCTTCGTCATCGGAGATTTCCACGACGTCTGTGCCTGGCACCGGGTGGACGGGCACGTAGGAGGGCTCCGGCCAATCCTCCTCCTGCTCGACCTCATCCATGTAGGCGAGCATCTTTGCCTCCTTCGCGGCCTGCTAGGCCTCCATCTCCTGCCGGTGACGGCGTCTGGGATCCGTAGTCGACTCCCAGTGGAGGGAATCGAGGATCGCCTGCTGCTCCGCTTGCAGATCCACGTCGCCAGCTTCCCCCACATCCTCCTTCGGCTCATCCTCCTCGTCGTCCTCCTCCAACTGCTCTTCCTGATCCGCTGCATCCCGAGGTAGCCCCGCGGCGATCCAGGCTTCGCGCCTTGCCCGGATCTGGTCAAGGAGCTCCAGCCGGTGCTTTGGCATTAGAAATGGGTAGCTCCTCACCCGGCGGAGTGGGGGCATGGCTACTAGGCGGACGAGGAGTGGAAAGTGGCGGCCACGGCGGATAAGTGGAGGAAAATGTGGATGGTAGGGTTTCGGTGCCGGTGGTTGACTTAAATAGCCAGGCTAGGCACTACGCGGCCCGCCGGAGTGGCGCCACGTGGTACATCGGCCCGACGGAGGAGATGAGGTTCGGACGTGGGACATCGCCGTCAGTCCGACGTGGCGGGCGCGCCTGGGTGCCCCCATATCCACCCCATATTTTGGCTGGATATAAGGGGTGCTGGCCAGTCCGGACGTTTGAGGCCTGTTTGAGGCGCCCGTCTGGGTCACGGTGACAAGGCACCAAATTGAGAAGAATTCTTGACGAAAGTACCCTTAACTAATTAGGTAATTATCAGCTTAATTAGCGGCAACTAAATAACTGGCGACATAATAAAAAGCAACTAAATCTTGCTGTGCCAGAGTAAAATCAATCCATGGCATGAGAGGGAGAAAGAAATGCGAGCGCATGCAAATAGGAGAGAGAATTTTATTTTACTACCTTCCTATTGGAGACTACGTACTACTTTCTATCTAAGGCATGTACTGGATAGTGATAGAGCACCCACTAAAAAAATGAGAGAAAAAGATAAATACATATTACATTGTGAAATTTTTGCCAAAAGGAAATACACATTACTTATTATATACAACAGACAGACAAAGTAATAGACATATGAACTTTGCGAGGGAGAATATAGATAACTAGTATACCACCGTCCCAGTTGAAGGAACAATATACGACATGATTAATGCAAGGAGAAACCCAACCGCAAAAAAAATGCATAGAGAATTTTTTTTTCAAAAAAAAGGTTAACTCTCGGCCTCTGCATCAGAATGATGCATACGGCCATAAAGGCACGGAGAAATGCACTCGCAAAAAAACGCACGGAGAAATATACGAGGGTAGAACGACTAGCGAGTGAACTTGCACTGTGCTGCAATGCACATTGATGTTGACGCTTACATTCGAGTTAATAGACCATCCATTTCATGGAGAGACAATTTGCCCATGAGTTGGATCTTGTTGATTCAGGAGCATATATGCAAATTACACGATGAGACAAAATCAAGACATGTAACTATATAGGATCACACACACACGCACGCACACACAATCTCTCTCATCTAGCTCTAAGGATTCATGCGTACCATATATAGAGTGCTATTTGCTTTGGTTCGAAGCAAGCTTGGTAATGAGCTCGTTCAAAACAGAGGGATTAGTCCTGGTCAAATACTTCCAGCCATTAGTTTCCATTATTCTTTGCAGGCATGAGAGGGATTGGGCTTGGATGAACCTCAAACATGCCTCTTTCAAACCGTGACAATGGTGTCGCTCGGTCAGAGCAAGAGTGGACCCCACCGAGCTCACGCGTACCTCCTCGGACAAGTGCTTTTCACATATGAACTTGAGCTGCTCGAGGTCATATCTGTCTGCCGCTGCAAACAAGTCTTGTAGCCATTCCAACCTCATTGCATCCTCTTCTTCAACGTCTTGAGCTTCGTCCTCCTCCATGTCATCCTTCTCCATTTCTGGAAACGAGTCAGTGTAAATGATGCTGAGCAAAGTGCTGAATATGTTTTTTTGACGGGAAACTACAGCGGGCTTACGCTAGCCTGAACTTATATTAGCCAGGGAGAGATGACAACATTCAGATAGTTACATAGGATGAAGAAAAGAAAGATTACAAGGGGTCAGCCCCCAACAAATGGCAGATGATAAGCTAAATTCTCGTAGATAAGTGATACAACATGGAACCCCAGTCCTTTAGAAGGGTCTGCTTGACCGCATTTTTGCAGCGATTAGACCAGAACACAAGATCCTCTCCAGATCGTCGTAGAGTGACATACAGATCCTCATCGTGAGCACGGAAGACCATAGCATTTCTCCGCTTCCAAATAGACCAAAGAATGGCAAAGATAACTGTAGAACGAACTTTATCAATTGAGGGGTTAGACCAAATATCTTGAATATGTTCGACTTCTGGAGGCCGAAGAAGAAGAAGATTGTCCCAAAGCAACTTGATGGAGTGGCAGTTCAACAGTAAGTGACTTGTGGTTTCTCGCTCATCGCAAAATGGGCAAGTATCGGAGCTTGACATCCCATGCCGGAAACGCCGATCATTTGTAAATAGTCTGTCCCGGAAGGCTAGCCAAGTGAACAACCGACACCTATTTGGAGCATAGTTCTTCCAAGTAGCCGTGGCGTACCTGTCCTCCGGCCTAGCTGCAAACACAGAAGCATATGCTGATCTTGCCGAGATCGGCTTGTTGTCGATACGTCCAACACGACGGTCAGCCACTAAAGGGTTCCGAGTTACAGTGGCAATCATAACACGCAGCGCGGCAAGTTCCTGTTCCGCAATCGAGGAAATCCTGGGGCGAAGGTCCAAACACAAAATCGGATCACCTAGAACCCTAGCCACCGAAGCATTCGGCCTAGTAGAGTGAGAGAAAATAGCAGGGAATCGAGAAGCAAGCGTATTGTCGGTCAACCATACATCAAGCCAAACTTTGGAGATATCACGGTATAAATTCAAACCTTTAGAGAGGTCTTTCCAAACCAAGGAATCAAGAGGAGAGGCGTCACCAAGGTCACGGTTATTGGACCAGCCATATAATGATGCCATCCTGGACTCCCAGGGGGGAGAGTTTGGGCAGTGATTTTTTGCTAGATGTTTGAAAAGGAGACATAGGTTTTGAGAGCGCAAACAGGTGAAGCCGAGATCCCC
>NC_041388.1:559858177-559876945 GCF_002162155.2 Triticum dicoccoides | reverse complement strand
GTCTCCCATGCAACCTTGCATTGCCCACCGTTGACTTTTTCTTGGCCAACCCAAAAGAAGGCACGACAACGCTTGTCAAAGGCTTTGATAGTCCCAGAGGGAAGAAGCAAGGCGGACATAGCGTGAGTAAGGAGAGACCTAAGGGATGCGCGAACAAGAACAGCCCTGCCGTCTATAGAGAGAAGCTCGCCTCGCCAACCCGCAAGCTTTTTGTCCTCCTTAGCAATGATTGGGTGGAAGGCCGAAAGGTTTAATTTGTGGGAGGATAGAGGAAGGCCTAAATAAGTTTGAGGGAAGGAGGAGATGGAGCACCCTAGTATACTGGCTGAAAGGGTTGCCAGATCGTGTTCGACATGAATAGGCACGAAAGTACTTTTATCAAAGTTGATGTGTAGGCCCGTTGAAGCGGAAAACACTTGAAGAGTCGAGATGAGGTTTTGAGCAGCAGTGGAATTGGCCTTGCAAATAATAAGAGTATCATCGGCGTATTGAATGACAGGGCAAGGTAGGTGCTCGACAAGCGGATGAGACAAAAGACCATCATTGCAAGCATTGATAATAAGCCGTTGTAACACATCTGCGACCAAGATGAAAAGAAAAGGCGATATAGGATCGCCTCGGCGTAACCCCTTGCGACATTGGATCCACGGACCAGGCATCCCGTTGAGCAAAACGGCTGATTGACTAGAGAGGTTTAGACTAGTGAGCCAATCGATCCATTTTTGGGGAAAACCTTTAGCAGCCAGCACTTGATTAAGCGCGTCCCACGAAATAGAGTCAAAAGCCTTGCGGAAGTCAAGTTTCAAAACGAAAGCGGGAGCCTTACGACGATGGCAGGATTGGACGATCTCAGCTGCATAAATAAAATTCTCAGCAATGCTACGACCCTTAATAAAACCAGATTGGTCAAAGTGAACAAGAGAAGGGCAGTGAGGTTGGATTCTATTAACGAGACACTTGGAGGCTAGCTTGATGCTGCAATTTTGGAGAGACACAGGGCGAAAGTTGTCCGGGTGTGTAGCGCCTACTTTTTTAGGGAGGAGAACAATAAAAGCTTTATTTAACCTGTTTAAATCCGCTTTGAGAGAGAAGAACTCATTCATGAGAAGAAGAAGATCATGTTTCACCAAATCCCAGTGTTTTTTGTAGAAAGCCGGCCCGAAACCGTCCGGGCCCGGACTTGTATTGTCATCCATCGAGTTTAATGCCACTTTAATCTCGTTAAGAGTGAAAGGGCGAATAAGGGCATTAGCTTGGGAGGTAGGTAGTGAGAGCGGAGTAGTTAAGTAAAGTACCCAAGTCAAAATCAAATTTGTTGATGGCCGCTTGGCCTAGCAAATTTGAGAAGAAGCTATGGAGAGTAGCCTGTTTGCCGGAGTGAGAGAAGATGGTAGAGCCGTCCACTTCTAGAGATTGAATTTGATTCTTTCTAAGCCTAGCTGAGGCGCAAGCATGAAGGTATTTGGAATTTTCATCCCCCAAAGTACAAGTTCTGATTTTGGCACGTTGCCTCCAATAATTAGCTAGGAAGGAATTGTGCCTGTGCAAAGAGCACTTGACAGCCGTTCGAAGACCGGCCTCCAGAGGCGAGAGAGCACGTCGTTCTTCAAGCTTGTCCAACCAGTCAATAACAGCGGTGCAATTTTGCGCGAGGATCCTAGGAGATTTAGCATCGATGGTCCAACGTTTAGCGACATTACGCACACGCTTTAATTTCCTGCACAATTGGCCGGCAGAGCCTAGCAAGGGAGATGGAAGCACACTTAACCAGTTTTTTGTGACCTCAGCAGAGAACGTCTCGGATTTTAATAGCCAGTTGTTTAGCCTGAAAACCGAAGGCCTGGGAATGTTTATGGAAGACGACATACAGAGGGGAACATGATCCGAGGTTGTGCGCGTGAGCGAACGAATTGTGCAATTCGGGAAATGGGTTGACCAGTCCAAGTTAACGAAAACGCGGTCGAGCTTGACCAAGATTGTATTACTCTGGTTGTTTGCCCAAGTGAAAAGGCGATCCAGCAAGGGGATTTCCTGGAGCGCCATGGAATTGATTGCACCTGCAAACATAGCCGCCTCGGAAGAGTTGAAGTTTGACGTAGATTTGTCGGAAGGTTTTAAAGTAAGGTTGAAATCTCCAATAACAGACCAAAGGGACACTAATGGTAGGGCAAATAGTGATTAGCTCGTCTAAGAAATGTTGTTTTTCGGCATGAGCGCAAGGTCCGTAGACGTTTGTGACTGCGAAAGAGAGATCCGATAAATTGGACTCGAACAAGCATGAAATAGAGAAGGAATCTCGCCGCACCTGAGTGCACTTAAAATCGTCGGCATTCCAAGCGATAAGTGAGCCACCAGATGCACCGGCAGAAGGAAGGAAATGAAAATCACGCACATTAGAGGGAAGAAAAGAATTCGCTTTGAACATGGAAATCTCCTCGAGCTTGGTTTCTTGGAGACAAATAATTGAAGCAGAAGAGTTTTGTAGAGCTGCCTTAACATCGGAACACTTTTTTTTAGAAAAGGAACATCGGAACACTTAGGGGGGCGACCGAGGCCCCTAACGTTCCAAGAGATGATTTGGAGGTCTCTATTCATGATAACCGGCAGTCGACGCATCGAGAGCCTCCTCTGAGACATCACATGCCGCAGCAAGCTGGACGACGTCTTTGCGCGTCAGCGGCTCGTCCACGTCTCCTGCGTCAACAAGCTCCATAAGCTCCACCGCAGGTAGCGCCTTTCACGTCGCCGGCTGGCGTTTTCCTTCCATCTTCATCTTCTTGCGCAAGGAGGCCTTCTCTAGCATGGTGAGGTATCTCGGTTCCTCAGAATCCTGTAGACGGGAGCTGCGCCTAGCCGAGGCAATCGGAGAAGGACGAACGACGACGATGTCCCCAGCAGGACCGATGACAGGGGTAACCGGGATGGCGACAACTGCGATCTCGTGCTGATGAGTGGGAGGGGAAGTCATAGCCGCAGAAGGAGCTACGGTCTCAGCCCCATTGACCAGGGGTAAGGCAGCCGGCCCCCTGACGGGAGAATCCCCGGCGGACTCGACCTCACATGCTGCAAAGTTGTCGAGAGGAGCGATGGGCTGAAGTAGCGGATGGGGAACCCGCACGGACGGTTCCTTTTCATGAATGTCATTCTCGGTGGCCACCTGCAAAGAGGGCTGGACCGGGGACGCCATGGCGTTTGACAAATTTTTGTTGATGTTGGAGCCAAGGTAGGAGCAGTTCGCGTCAGACGCAGCAAAGGCAAGAGGGACAGGGATGATGTCGAAAGAGATTGGGCAGGAGAAACCGAGGGGATGGGGGGAGAAGTAGAGGAAGGAAAGAGTTTATGGGGCGAACAGTGTCTTTGAAGGTGGCCAAACTGCCAGCATCTACGACATCGGACCGGGTTCCGACAGAAGGCGAGCTTGTGATCTAGCGCGAGGCAGCGATGGCAACGAGCTCCCCAGTTGAAAGGCCTACGAGGAAAAGCTGAGGGGTAGAGGGGGGCAGTGTGCCGCTTAAACAGAGGGGGTGGGGCAAGGAGAGCATGGGCATATGAGTATGGTCTCGCACTAGAACCAACGACCATGGAGCTAGGTAGCGTAGGCGAAGGCAAAGCAGCAGCGCCACTATCAATTCCCGTGAAGGGCTCACTGGTACAAGCAGGTCGAGCAGGCAAACAACCAAGGGCCGATGCGAACGTAATCCACTGGACCGGGCCCACCGGTAGAGAAAGGATACCCGAAGCGCCTGGTTCAAGCGGCAGAGCACGCCTCCGAGGGAGAGAGGGAGCATGCGAAGGAATGCGGTTGATTGGCTGCAAGCAGTGAACTGAGACTGAGGACGCAGGGATGATGGGATCCATGCATTGGACTGTTGGGCTACGGCAGAAAGCAGCGGCCGACGGGCCCTTTGCATGCGCATGCGCATGCGGCGAGAAGGACATCGGCGTGGCTGGGACACAGCGAGGAAGGCGACGAAGATCCCTTGTCTAGCATTGCATGCATGCCACTGATGTCTGAGTCTAAAGTTCTAGCTACAGGGGTTGCAGACTGTAGTACAGGAAAAGGAGCGTAAAAGTAAGATCGGCATAGCAACATGGGGCTCGGTTCACTGGCATGGAAAAGGACGACTACGCCTCTATGATTGATCCCTTCAAGTGAAACAATGAATTGAGCAATACGCGCATTAGCCACCGTACCGTAACCGAGAACAAACTAGGACCAATCTGCCGCATTATCGGTAAATCAAACGAGGAGCCAATCCAGAACGAGACCAGGGAATGCACCGTGGAAGCAGTAGGGGGAGGGGAAGGAAGGAGAACTTGGATCCAAACCTGCGTCGGAGAAGACTTGGTCGAGCCCGGGGCGACGGGGGTGAAGACCGGCGAAGAGAAGTTTTCGAGGACGTAGTGCAGCAGCGCGTCGCCGGGAGTGAACATGAACGGCGCCGACGAAGGATCTGGCCGGCGCACGAGGAAATCCGGCCGTGATTTTGCGAGTAAACCGCGACGGAAGGCGGTCGCCAGAGTAAGCTGCTCGGGCGTGGTGGCGGACACGAGCGGCTCCGAGGGAAGCTCAGAACCACCGGTGCGAGAAGACGCGGGCGTCGGCAATACCGACGTAGGGGGCGGGTTCGGCGAGCCGCCAAGCAAGGGGCTGGAGGACTTGGAGTTGTCCGCCGGCGCCGGAGTGGCGGTCGGCGCAGGCAAGGGGAAGGGAAGGACGGGAAGGGGAGCCGAGAAGGCCGCCTCCGCAGCCATGGCTGCCGCTGGGGCGTCTCTCGCAGTCGCCGCACCTCGCGCACCTCCAGAGTCGAGAGGGGCACCCAGGGGGCGGGGCATGGTGGCCGCCGCGGCCGGAGTGGCCGGCGGCGTGGGAGTGGGCGTGTCGCCTATCCTATCGCGAGAGCCACCTTTTGTGCGTCTCTCTTGTGTCAAGCGCTGAATATGTTGCGTTAATGTCTTTGATTTGTATTACAGAACACGTCTAGATGTGACATAGTTATGTCACATCTAAGTTGATTTTCATTCTGTTTGTAGTTTATTTTTTTGTCCTAGTTTTTTTCGTTTCTTATTTTTTTTAGCATCAGTACAGACACAAGCGCTTATATACACGCGCATACACTCACCTCATGAATGCACACACGCACACCCTACCCCTATGAGCACCTACGAGAGACTGAGCCGGCATATCATCTTAATGCATTATATACTTGTGGGAGGTTAGATGTGACATTCTTAAAAAACATCTAGATGTGAATTAGACAAACTGTTTGTATTACACCAGACGTAGTGATGCCTTCCTTCATGGGGCCAAAGAGTTGCATCATGAAGACAGTTGATCGGGCAGCAAGCACACACCGGTGTGCAGCAAACGTCTTGCCGCTGACATCAAACATCACGTCGGCACCCACCTTGGTTTGAAGAAGATTGTTGAAATGCTGACATATATCATGAGAAAGGGTGGCGGCAACCTCGGTGTTGCAAACAATGACATCGCATCGGATGGTGAAACCATCACACTTCATATTACGTGATTGTTCAAGGACATCTTTCCTTGTGAACTTCTCGATGCCCTGGGACGTCTCACTGCGGGAGAAGCTGTAGGTCTTAGTTCCACGAATGTACACTGGCTTGTGCTTCTTGACCTGGTCGATGAAACTAAAACTGAACTTGGCCTCCACAGTCTCGTCTTCATCATGGTCGTCGTCGTCTACGAGACGACAAATGTAGAGAGATGTGAAGTCGGCACAGCTTGGCTTGTCACCGTTTTAGGGAAGCACCGGATGTACCACTCAATATGAAAACGGTGATTGATTCTAATTCTAGTCCGAGCGGGACACTGTTTGATCCTCCCTCGGTAACGGAGAGAAAGATCCAAATAGAAAGAGAAAAGACCGACCGTTTCTGTCTTGGACACGGGCACAGATACAGAATAAAAGCATACGTACCGCGTGGCCTGGACGTAGATTCAGCTGGAGATCAACCATACAACCAGATAGAGAAAGTGGCAATGCCGGACCGGCGGCGCACGCGCGCGAAGACCATGCCGGCGGCGTCCGTGGGCTGGTCGTCGCTGCCCCCCGACCTCGTCAACTGCGTTGGGGAAATCTTCCTCTCTGCTGGTGACGTCGACTCCTACATGACCTTCCGTGCCGCGTGTCGCAGCTGGCGTGCCGCCACCGATGATCCGTGCGGGCTAAGCCGCCGCTTCCGTCCCCATAGATGGGTTATGCTCGACGATCTCTCCCACCACGTCGACTCCCGCCTCTTTCTTAACCTCGACACCGGGCGCTTCCTACGGAAGAACGTGCCCCTCCTCAACAACGGTGCCTACACCTATGTCGCGGCCGACGGTCTTACCCTCCTGGAAGTGGACACTGGGTATGGCTACGACATGTGTATCCTCAACCCCTTCACCGGTTCGATGCTCCGCTTCCCTTCAGGCCTTGCGCCTCGTCGCCTATGCTCCCGCGTCGCTGTGACCGCCGACGCGACGGCGCCACTCGTCTTCCTCTTTCTTGGCTGTTTAAGTGGAGTGTGCTATGATCCGAGTAACCCTCTCCCCCGGTGGTTTAGTGCCCAACGCAGTCCGGTCAACATGCTCATTAACGTGTTGTCCTTCCAAGGCCGCTTATATATCGCCGATGTTGGTGGGTCAGTTAAGGTCGTGGATTGCCCCAAGGGGCCGCATGACACAAAATGGTGACTTAGGTGACTTTAAAAGATTAAGTGAGAATATAGTTTGCTAGCGGACATGTGCAATGTTTGGACTACCCATCGTATGTCAATGTTCGATTCAGATTTAGTGTTTTACTACCGCTTGGAATAAGTGGATAGCTATGTCAAAAGCAATCAACAACTAAAAAAAAGATTTTGTGTTTTACCTTCAATTCATATACAACTTTTTGTTGGCTTCAAACCTAATAAGGCTGAGTAATTTCTTTATCTCACTTTCTATGGCAGTACAACGAACACAACAAATAATAAAAATTACATGCAGATTTGTACACACCTAGTGATGACTACAAGCACTGAAGCGAGCCGAAAGCGCACCACCACCATCGCCCTTCCCTCGTCGGAGCCAGAATCTTGGCCTCCTTTGGTTTGTAGGAATGTCATAGGATTTCTATAGGATAGAATTTGCATAGGAAAATTTCCTTTGAGGCCATTTGGTTTGTAGGAATGGATTCCTATTCCTATATAGGATAGGAATCAATCCTTCACATTTTGGAGGAAAAAAAACATTAGCTAAGACTCGATGGAAAAATTCCTATCCTATGCATCAAATGACATCTCTTTCTCTATAGGAATTGAGATGCATGTCATCTCACTTCCTATGATTTTTCTATTCCTACAATATTTCTATCCTATGAACCAAAGGAGGCCTTAGATTGAAAGGATCCAACCCTGAAGGCACAGGAACAAAGAGGAACAAATACCACATTCGAGAAGATCCACCAAAGACAACCACCAACCGAATCCCGCGAGATCTGCCAAGGATGCACATCCACATGCCCTCCGACGATGCTAGACGCTCCACCGGGACGGGGGCTAGGTGGGAAGAACCTTATTTCATCTTCAAGAAACTGTTGTCGTCTCGTCTTCCTGAGCAGGACAGAAACCCTAACAAAACTCAAAGAAGTACCTGAAAACCGAGCCCTCCCACCGACAAAGACCGGTATCCACCATGCACCCATGGTCCTAAGGCCACAGAAGAAGATGTGGTAGATCGTGGTGGCAAAATCCCTAGCCGTCTTTTCTCAGGAGGAGAGACAAAGGGAGGAGAGACGCACGGGATCTATCAAACACATTTAGCTACGCACAATGAGCGCTCCCTCGGCATGTCCATGTAGGATAGGAAAGGACACGCGGTGTACTGTTGCAGGGATTGTACTAATGAGCTGTGAGGCCGTTTGCTTCATGCGATGTACTACTAGCGTTGTACTAGTTGGTGTACTACTGCGCTCTGAAGAGAGAAACACCCGTCTTTCCCTTTCATCGTCTCCACTTTCAGTCCGCAAGCGCATGCAACGCCTCTCCCTTGCTCCTCGTTCTCAACCACCCCAAATCCCACAGAGACCTCTGCTGAGACTTGTTTCAATGTTAGCAAGTAATTGCACATATATTATGTAGAAATTGCCCTCATCTTTTCGATATGTAACATTGCATAGAACAATGCCCATGCTTTGCAACAGATATAAATATTCTACTACGTTAGCTTGTGATCTATCAGTCAATAGTAATGTGATTGTGTAAATAAATATTCATCAAATTCTGCTCGTGAATTAAAGCGGAATTGCTTCAGAAGGTAAGTAATTCAGTTGATTGATTATCATACAGAAAAGGTTGAACGACAAGATGGTGGGAATAGAGGTGAAATGGGAAGCTTATGTTCTTTTTTTGGTAGAAACAATTGCCTGGGATTAGATAGAATTATGGCAAATTACCTTTTATGAACCATGACAAAAAATTGGGAAAATGGAAAACTTCTTTTGTCCTGGACCATAATAAATTCACCTTATGTGTAACACCCCGGATGTAATTTACCTTATATGTATCCCAACTCTTGCCGTTTCCGTCCTAAGTTATTTTATTTTCCTCGGGTTCGGGTTTTTGTCTCCGTGTGTTGTTGCCTTTGTCATGCATATCATATCATGTCATCATGTGCATTGCATTTGCATACGTATTCGTCTCATGCATCCGAGCATTTTCTCCGTTGTCTGTTTTGCATTCCGGCCCTCCTATCTCCTCCGGTGCCCCTCTCTACATCTTTTCGTGTGTGGGAGTTAAACATTTCCGGATTGCACCGAGACTTTCCATGCGGCCTTGGTTTACTATCCGTAGACCGCCTGTCAAGTTTCGTATCATTTGGACTTCGTTTGATACTCCTACGGTTAACCAAGGGACCGAGAAGGCCTCGTTTGTATTGCAGCCCAACACCCTTCCAATTTGGCCCAAAACCCACCAAAAACCCCTCCATCATCTACAGCATTCGATCACGATCGCGTGACCACAAACCGCACTCCATTTGGAGCTTCCTAGCTCCCTCTACGCCTATATAAAGAACCCTCCTTTTCAATTCGCGAATGAAACCCTAACCCCCTTCTCCTCCAGCCGCCGGACGAAATCCGAACGGTCGGACACGTCCGCTCCACCCCGCCGCACCAGTCAGATGCCGCCACCTGTCCCTGGGCCGGTCCCCACATCGCCGCCGACCGTGCTGGCCCACTAGGCCCGTGGCCGGCCCTCCCGCCACCCGACTCGGGCCGAGGCGCCCAACCGGAGCGCCTCCCTTCTTCCCCGCGCCCGGTGCTCCTTCTCCCAGCCGGCCGCCGCACCGCCATTGCCGCCGCACCACCGCGTCGTCCTCTTGCCGGCAGGACCTCGCCGCACCATCGCGCCGTCCTCTCGCCGGCCGGAGCTCGCCGTGCCACCGCGTCACACCTCGTCGTCCTCGCCGGTGACCCGTCCGCCCTCTCGCCGGCCGGATCCGTCCTACCTCGCCGGAGCCCTGCAACCTCGCCGGAGTCCTCGGGAGGCGTGCGTGAACAGTGCTGGATCTGGATCTAAAAGAGGAGAGGGTTGACTTTTCTCCTACTATCCCTAATTTTATGCAAACTTTGGCATGCTATATCTCTGCATTTGTAGCTCCGATTTGCACGTGTAGCATATCAAAATGTTCGCCTCGACAAGTACATTATTTCATCTCATTGCGTCATTTTAATTTGAGCTAATCTTGATGCCTGAAATGCTGTTGGAAGATGGCTATGTGATAAACTTGTCAGATCTGTTTCATGAAATAGATATTTGTCATTTTTGTCATGATTAATGTGTGCATGATATGCTCCTGAGCTCTACATGAGTTCTGTTACATGCCATGTCATCTTTATAGAGGTGTTTACCATGCATTTTTGTGATATGTGTGGTGACTAGCACAAGCTTGCAAAGTAGCGTATTCAGTAATGCTGATTTCAGGGACTTAGAATTTCACCAAGTCCTTGTTCTGTTTTTGTCGGTATGCCATATGTTCATGTTGTTTCCTAGTGATCCGTGCCTCTTTTGAGGATGATCAATAAGGATGATTTGTTAACATTGTGGTGGTCAATCCATCCATGTCTTTTTTTACATTTATGGAGTACCCTAGCTTGAGTCAATCGAGCTCTACTTTTGCTATTTCGTGAATCCTGACAGATTGTTGACTTGTTAGCGATTTTGCCGAGGATGTTGCTATTGATCTGTGCATGCTATGTTATTGTTCTTGCCATGTCTAGCTTCTATGCCATGTATTCTTGATGAGTGTATGCTTAGTTTGTCATGCCATACTCTGTAGTGAGTGCATCGAGCTCGTAAACATTGCCTACTCGTTAACTGATTTGCATGCTCCAGTTTTTCACTAAGTCTGAGATCTGTTTATGTTTTTGCCATGTTCACATGATCGCAATTGTATTTTCTGATCGCTTTTGGCTCAAGGTCACTAAGGGACTTTTGTTAAGTGCTTTGAGTAGCTTCATGCCATGTCTTGCTTTGCCATGTTAAGTTCCTGTAGCATGTAGTTTTCATACTCCAAAATGTGCTTCCTGATGTTAAATTCCAGACTTGTGTTAATTTCACTAAGTTTGAAACCTGTTATCATTTGCATTTTTGCCATACTTGTTTGAACCTGTTAATGGATGAATTGGTAGTAGCTCAGTGTTCATCTTTTGTCAAGCATCATGAGTGGATCCCTGTCATGTATTTTGTTGTCATGTTTGAGTGCTGTAGCATATTTATCTTGATGCATTTAGATGGCTACTTGTTGTTTATCGCAGACCGGTGCCATATTTGTTTTGCTTGCCATTTCCAAACCATGCATCCGATTCTGGTGATCTTTATATCGATTTCAACCGAAATCACCTCACCTTTCCAGTGGCACTCTTGGATTTCCATGTTGAGTCCAGGTTCAATCATTCCTTGTCAAATCTTGCATATGCATCACATACCGCATCCCGCATAGCATACCATGTTTGCATCATGTTGTTTGAGCATTGCACGTGATTGATTGTGTTCCGTTTGCTTGTTGTTATTGCTTGGGTAGAGTCAGGAGACGAGTTCGCTAACGAGGAGCCCGTTGAGCTCGCTTACGAGGATCAAGTCAACTCTGACAACTTTGCACGCAAGATGATCATACCCTCGAAATCACTTCTATCTTTGCTTGCTAGATGCTCACTCTTTTGCTATGCCTATGCTACGATGCCTACTACTTGCTTTCATGCCTCCCAAATTTCCATGTCAAACCTCTAACCCACCATGTCCTAGCAAACCGTTGATTGGCTATGTTATCGCTTTGCTCAGCCCCTCTTATAGCGTTGCTAGTTGTAGGTGAAGATTGGAGATCGTTCCTTGTTTGAACATTGTTTATTGTTGGGATATCACCATATTATCTTGTTTATCTTAATGCACCTATATACTTGGTAAAGGGTGGAAGGCTTGGCCTTTTGCCTAGTGTTTTGTTCCACTCTTGTCGCCCTAGTTTTCCGTCATATCGGTGTTATGTTCCCGGAGTTTGCGTTCCTTACGCGGTTGGGTTATAATGGGAACCCCTTGACAGTTCGCTTTGAATAAAACTCCTCCAGCAATGCCCAACCTTGGTTTTACCATTTGCCACCTAGCCTCTTTTTCCCTTGGGTTTCAGGAGCCCGAGGGTCATCTTATTTAAACCCCCCCTCCCCAGGCCAGTGCTCCTTTGAGTGTTGGTCTGACTAAGCTGCCTGCGGGGCCACCTCGGGGAAACTTGAGGGTTGGTTTTACTCGTAGCTAGTCTCATCTGAGTGTGCCCTGAGAATGAGATATGTGCAGCTCCTATCGGGATTTGTCGGCACATTCGGGCGGTGTTGCTGGACTTGTTTTACCATTGTCGAGGATGTCTTGTAAAACCGGGATGTCGAGTCTGATCGGAATGTCTCGGGACAAGGAATATCCTTCGTTGACCGTGAGAGCTTGTGATGGGCTAAGTTGGGACACCCCTGCAGGGATTTGAACTTTCGAAAGCCGTGCCCGCGGTTATGGGCGGATGGGAATTTGTTAATGTCCGGTTGTAGATAACATGAAATTTAACTTAATTAAAATGAATCAACCGCGTGTGTTACCATGATGGTCTCTTCTCGGAGTAATGCTCGACGTAGGTTGTTCTAGGATCACTTCTTGATCATAGTTATTCGTTCGTGCTTTGCCTTCTCTTCTCGCTCTCTTTTGCGAACAGGTTAGCCACCATATATGCTAGTCGCTTGCTGCAGCTCCACATATTACCTTGCCTTACCTATAAGCTTAAATAGTCTTGATCGCGAGGGTGCGAGATTGCTGAGTCCCCGTGACTCACAGATTACTTCCAAACCAGATGCAGGGACCGATGATACCCTTCCAGACGATGCGCTTGAGCTCAAGTGGGAGTTCGATGAAGACTCTTGCCGTTACTATGTGTCTTTCCCAGATGATCAGTAGTGGTGCCCAGTTGGGGCGATCGGGGACCATGTCGCATGTTGGGGTTGATCTTTTATTTTGGTATCGTAGTCGGACCATGAGTGTATTGGATGATTGTACTGTTATTCTTGTATTTGTGTGATGTGGCGAGTGTAAGCCAACTATGTACATTTACCCCTTTTATCTATTTACATGGGTTGTTGTGAAGATTACCTTACTTGTGACATTGCTTTCAATGCGGTTATGCCTCTAAGTCGTGCTTCGACACGTAGGAGATATAGCCGCATCGAGGGCGTTGCAAGTTGGTATCAGAGCCTTCCCCGACCTTAGGAGCCCCCTGCTTGATCGAATCATTGGCGTTGTTGAGTCTAGAAAAATGTTTTGAGTCATTTAGGATTATATATATCGCAGAGTTTAGGAATTCTTTTTACTCCCAGTCCCTTCATCGCTCTGGTGAGGCATCCTGACGTAGAGTTTTGACTCTTCTATTCTCAAATTTCACTAAAAAAAATTAGGATCACGCGGGTATCTTGGAATCATTTCGATCGATTTGTGACGAGAACATTGTTCTTGGTGTCGTGGTTCTAAGTCTGACAGTAATGTAGGGGGGTAGGTATGGAGAGGCAAGATCTTAGCTATGGAGTAGTTGTAAGCACACGAGGTTTACGAGTTCAGGCCCTTCTCGGAGGAAGTAATAGCCCTACGTCTCGGAGCCCGAAGGCGGTCGACTGGATTATGTGTGTATGAATTACAGGGGTGCAAACCCCTTACACTGAGGAGGGGGGTGGCTTATATAGAGTTCGCCAGACCCCTCCGGCCCTCAGTTACACAGGGTTTCAAATACATTAAGGTCGGGCGTTACTGGTAACGCCCCTAATAAAGTGTTATGATGACCATAAAAGCTACTTAATGACCGACCATTAGCGCGCGGAGTGACTGTAGGTCTCCTGGCCGTCGAGTGGTTGGATCTTGGTCGAGTGATTGATTCTTGGTCGAGTGTCTTCGAGTCTGTCGAGTGGAACACCTCCAAGTCGATTGAAAGGTGATTTCTTCTAGAGATGTCCTTGGGTAGGGCAGTTAGGACAGGTCCATGACCCTACCCTAGGTACATAGCTTCATCATTAGCCCCCGAATGGATCGAGGTTTGAGTGGGGAAGGAGTTGAGAACTTCTCTGACTCATTTTCCATGCCATGAGCATATCTTGTTTCGGATCAGTGAACCTGAGTGATGACAGCAACTTCCTTTTCAGTCGGCTTGATCCATTCTTAGTTTTTTGTCGAGTGGGTTTCTTTACTTGAAAAGCTCCGAGTGACGGTGTGGAGGAGATCTTCCGCCTAACAAGTTGTTCTGCTACCCGCAGATTTTGCGAGATTCGAATTTTGGGAAGCGCGTGGGACGGGGGAGGCCGCAGTAATCGGATGGGATAGGGCGGAGCCGCCTCGATCTCCGCGCCACCTTTTTCGCCAGGCATCGCGCGCGCGATTGTTACGGTATTTGACAGGATCGTCCGGGCCTACCAGTCAGCCACTCGGAATCGACCTCATATAAGGCGTCGGACCGGGGTTTCTTGAACAGTGCGTTCTCATTTCCTCTTCTCTTCTTCAGGCTTCTTCGTCGCGCTCGCTCTCGCCCCAGCGCCGCCGCTCCGTACGCGTCTCGCCGGCGACGATGGGGAAGGAGAAGACGGTGACTCTGGAGCGGGCGAAGAAGGCGACGGCAAAGGCGAAGGGGAAGGCGACCAGTCAGGGTGGATCTTCCTCACGAGCCGGCCTGCCGAAGGGCTGGATCCAGGGCGACTGGATCCGCTCGGCGATCCGCCAAGAAGACCTCGATGACCTAGCCGATGGAGGACTGATCCCCCATGGATCGGCGCGGCTTCCGGGGAAGGAATCCGAGCCAAAACCTCGGGAGGGTGAGCGCATTCTCCTTGCCACCCACGTCGACCGTGGATTTTCCTTGCCTCCTCACCCTTTCTTTTGGGGATTTCTGAATTTCTATGGGGCACAACTCCACCACTTCACTCCCAACACAATCGTGTATCTCGCTGCTTTCGTGTCTTTGTGCGAGAATTTCTTGGGTTGTCGGCCTCACTGGGTCTTTTCAAGCACATTTTCACCTGTCGTTCTCAGACGGTGAAAAAGGCCAATCTGAGTGACGAGAGAACACAAGTGATTCAGATGTGTTGGGGTCTTGGTGTTTAGATGAGAGGGAAAAGTTCCTTTCCGGCCATGATTCTTCCCGATTCGGTCCGCGGATGGCAGTCGACCTGGTTTTACTTCAAAGACCAGCCGACGCCAGGGCAGTCAACTGGCCTCCCTCCTTTTACCATGGACCGACTGAGGAAACCCTCTTCTTTGAAGGTGCTCTCGTAGGAGAAGGCGCAAGTTTGGGTGCTGGTCGAACGAGTGGTCCAGCTTATCCATGACGGGGTCACTGGTATGGATCTCTTGGAGGTTTTCCTTCGGCGCGCATCCAGCCTCTTCAAGCTCGAGACCATCCGATGTGGATGTATTCGGGTCTTGACGACACCACTCGGATTCACCCGGAGGAGGTCGATGACGACACACTGGAGGGGTGGTTGTCGGGCATCACCGAAAACAAGGACAACCCCAGGGGAGCCAGGAGAGTTCCTCCATTCGACCAGTCCCACGAACCAGAAAAGGTCTGATTCTGAGCTTTTGATTATAATCTGAATTCACTCGCGCAGCTGTCTATACTGAGGTCGACTGACTTTATTCTTTCTTCTTTCTTTCAGGCCCTTATCAAAATGTACTCCGTGCCCAACGGAGAGCAAGGGCAAGATCTGGAAGGAGAGGCAAGCGGCGATGACAGTGGCGAATGGCATTCTGATGGAGAAGAAGTCGAGTCGCCTCCTCGCAGGGAGAGGCGATCCAAGCTTGACCAAGAACGACCAAGCGCCCGTGAAAAGGTGATTGCTCAGACCGGTCAGTCTTCAAAGCATCCTCAGACATCTTCACCAACCCCGACTCAAAAAGTGTCAAAGCATCTCAAAGTTGCAGAGCAGAAGCCTCGGAAGGCGTTGCCGAAGATTAAGATTGACATCCTGCCGCTTTTGCGTGAGTGTCTCCCTTTGTATTCACTCGACGCTCCGTGCTGTTTATTTTTTCTTGATTTAACCTGACGAACTTTGGAACTGGCAGCGCTGCTACTTCCGGGACCTCAGCTTACAGAGATGAGGATGAGGTAATGGAGGATGCAGTCACTTCCAATCTGGGTATGATTTCTGTCATTCTGTCTTTATTTGGTCGACTCAACTGCAATGTGTACCATTGGGTGATGTGATTTTGGCGATTGATCTTTGAACAACTCCTAACATTATTGACCTCCCCGATGATGATGATGAAGAGCCTGAGAGGTCTTTGGCGAGGAAAAATAGGAAAGCTCCTGCAAGCAAGGTGCCACAGTCGACGCCGATGGCGGAACCAGTCGTTCAGGACGCTGTTGATGCCAATCGGGGTTCTGTTACCTTCACTGAACCATTATCGAGTGCCCTGCCTTCTTCGTCGACTGCTCAAGCTCCTGCCGACCCATCTTCAGTTTTTGCGATCCATCATGTCCCAAAGGACAAAGTGAATGCTGCCAAGGAAGCCATACGCCAGGCGAGCATTATGATGGAGAAGGTGAAGATGGTGCGGGACGTCAGTCAGGCCGCCTATGACGCCAGCTCGGCTCTCCAAAGCAATGTTCAGGTTAGCTGGTCACCGCTTGTTCTGTTAGGATATGCTATCTGGAGACTCTCTTTCCGAAAATCTTTGCATCTGTACACCCACTGGGTGTGTCGATTGAATTTTTGGACTAGTGGGGGCACGCTGAGTGCACCCACTGGGTGTAGTCCCCGAGACTACGGTGGACTGCTGGCAATCGACTGTAGTCTTTGTATTTTGATTCTTTCGCTTGATCTGGTCTGGCCGTGTTGAGTGTAAACTGGTAGCTTCGCTCTTCCACTCGTTCTGGGCGAGTGGGGTCAGAACCGGTGGGGGCATGCCAAGTGCACCCACTGGGTGTAGTCCCCGAGACCGCGGTCGACTACTGGCAGTGGACTGGGGTCTGAATGGCTTGTTGTCCACTTCTTTCTCTTTTTTTACTCCCTGCACTCGACTCCGGTGGGCCGGTCGAGTGGGATCAGAACCGGTGGGGGCACGCAAAGTGCACCCACTGGGTGTAGTCCCCGAGACTATGGTGGACTGCGGGGAGTCGACCGTAGTCTTAGTATTGATTGTCTTTGTCGTTTTTCACTGTAAAATAACTTCCCCTCCCTGATTGCAAAAATCTTGTGATCTTGGAGCTCGCTTTGCTGACTTGGAGAAACAGCAGATCCAGCTAAACCTTGACTTGGAATTGGCCAAGACAAAGCTGCAAAAGGCCAAGGACGACGCCAATGGTAAGACGAGCTTGTTGACTGGTTTGTCTTAGGCTTGAGTACCCTTCTGCTCTTTCTGAATCAAGCACCATTTCTTTGCAGAAAAACCAGAGAAGCTCTGGCGAAGAAGGATTAGGATTTGGCTGCTGCTCAAAAGAAAGCTGACGACAGAACTACTCTGGCTGAACAGAAACTGGCTTCAGTCGGCCAATTGGAAGAAGAGAACGCCAAGATGAAATCTGCCCTGAACGAAGCCAACAAGGAGTGCACGCGCTTGAAGAAGGACAATCTCAACCTGTACGAGAAGATGGAAGGCATCGCTCACAGGAGGGACGATCTGGAGAGCTATCTGAGGAGCCTTGCCAAGAAGTTGTTCATCAAGCTTGAAGGTATACATTTTGCTCCGACTGATGTTGTTTTTTTGTCGACTCAGCATACGAAAAATGACTTATCCTTGGATCGTGAATGCAGAGTTTTGCCAGAACTTCGAGGAGGAGACTGGGCGGATTGAGCCAGGTTTGGACCCCATCAACTCTCCCGTGAAAGATGAAACTGCCATGAATCTGCTCCGACTGGAATCCCGCACCGACGATGTTGTGGACTACTTTGCTCGACTGAAGGTCGCCACATCACGGATCGACACGGCACTTTGGCCAGGGGCCATGCTCCAGAATGATCTCGAGTCCCTGATGACTCGTCTTAACGAGATCCCTGGTCGAGTGTAGGAGTGGAAGAAATCTTCTGCCCGATATGGTGCTGATGTGGCTCTGTCTTTGGTTTGTGTCCACTGCAAGGAGGCGCGACAAGATAAGCTGGCAGAAATCAAGGTCGCCAATACCCAGAGGCATGACTTCCGATCTTTTATGGAGACTTTTATTGCTGCAGCCACTCGGATCATCGACGGCATCGACTTGGACGAGTTCGTCGAGCCTGCCAGTCCTCCTCCCGCGGAGTGAACAAACTTTTATGCCCCACCTTAAATTTGCCTCGGAATTCTGAGTGGTTTTTGTAACCGTCAAACTCTTTCGGGCTGAATGCCCGAGCTCTTCGATCTGCGGTCTGGAACCTTTAGGATTTATCTGAACTTGGTTTATCGTTGAATATCTTCATGAATTCTCCGTCGAGTGGAACTCGTTCTTCACTAGAGATGACTTTTTGTATTTGTGGCGCAGCTCCGAAGGAGAAGGTAGTAGTCGATGTGCACCTCGTCGTCCTTGTGGGTCGGGATGGAGCGCACGTTGTATTTGTGGCAAAGCTCCAAAGGAGAAGGTGGCAGTCGACCTGCACCTCATCGTCCTTGCGGAGTGGGATGGAGCACATGTTGTATTTGTGGCAAAGCTCCCAAGAAGAAGGTGGCAGTCAACCTGCACCTTGTCGTCCTTGCGGATTGGGATGTGTTTCGTACTTAGGCGAGTACTGGACTGCAGCTAAGCCTCCGAGTGGGAGGGTCGCTCTCCACTCGGTAGGATTTTTCCAACTTAGGCGAGTACTGGACTCCAGCTAAGCCCCCGAGTGGGAGGCTGGCTCCCCACTCGGTAGGATTTTTTCAAACTTAGGCGAGTACTGGACTGCAGCTAAGCCCCCGAGTGGGAGGATGGCTCCCCACTCGGTAGGATTTTCAAACGTAGGCGAGTGTTGGACTGCCATTAAGCCTCTTAGTGAGAGAACTTAGGCGAGTACTCGACTGCAGCTAAGCCCCCGAGTGGGAGGGTGGCTCCCCACTCGGTAGGATTTTTTCAAACTTAGGCGAGTGCTAGACTGCCATTAAGCCTCTTAGTAAGAGAACTTAGGCGAGTATTCGACTGCAGCTAAGCCCCCGAGTGGGAGGATGGCTCCCCACTCGGTAGGATTTTCAAACTTAGGCGAGTGCTGGACTGCCATTAAGCCTCTTAGTGAGAGAACTTAGGCTAGTACTCGACTGGCGAGTGGGAGG
>NC_041388.1:559856568-559857282 GCF_002162155.2 Triticum dicoccoides | reverse complement strand
ACTGTCATTAAGCCTCTTAGTGAGAGAACTTAGGCGAGTACTCGACTGCAGCTAAGCCCCCGAGTGGGAGGATGGCTCCCCACTCAGTAGGATTTTTTCAAACTTAGGCGAGTGCTGGACTGCCATTAAGCCTCTTAGTGAGAGAACTTAGGCGAGTACTCTACTGCAGCTAAGCCCTCGAGTGGGAGGATGGCTCCCCACTCGGTAGGATTTTCAAACTTAGGCGAGTTCTGGACTGCCATTAAGCCTCTTAGTGAGAGAACTTAGGCGAGTACTCGACTACAGCTAAGCCCCCGAATGGAAGGATTGCTCTCCACTCGGTAGGATTTTCAAATACTTAGGCAAGTGTTGGACTGCCATTAAGCCTCTTATACTACTAGGAAAAGGGCTATAGATGGAATTGACACTAATGGCGCACCAGACATGTGGTGCGCCATTACTATATACTAATGGCGCACCATGTGTTGGTGCGCCATTAGTGTGCAAATACTAATGGCGCACCACGTCCACGGTGTGCCATTAGTAAAAAAAATTTAATTTTTTTTCAAAACTACTAATGGCGCACCGTGGGAGTGGTGCGCCATTACTAGTTGAACTAATAATGGTGCACCACATCCACGGTGCGCCATTAGTAAAAATTTTTTTTTTTTTTTCAAAACTACTAATGGCGCACCATGGGAGTGGTGCGCCATTACTAGTTGAACTAGTAATGGC
>NC_041388.1:559808376-559856472 GCF_002162155.2 Triticum dicoccoides | reverse complement strand
AGTTTCAAAAATAAATAAAAGAAAATGATAGAAATGTCAAAAAAATAAAAGAAAATAAGATTCCCATGTGATATGTGTTCTAGTTTTTAGCAAAGTTTACAAACATGAATTTCGACTTTTTTGCAAAATCTCTCGAGAATTTGTAAAAATGGGCATAACTTTTGCGTACGAACTCGGATGAAAAAGTTTTTTATATGAAAAATCATCTACTCAAAAAGTTACATCCGAATTTAACCGGGGGAACCCCGTTAAACATTTTCAAAATCCTCAAAAACCTAACAAAAAAAAGATATGGGGCTTTTAAGATCTGGAGAGGCAATAAAATTCAAAAAAAATTCAAACTTACTAATGACGCACCTGCCCATGGTGCGCCATTAGTATCTTCCCGCCTTCAAAATTCAAAATAAGTCAAAAAAAGTTACTAATGGTGCACCTGCCCATGGTGCGCCATTAGTATCTTCCCGCCTTCAAAATTCAAAATAAATAAAAAAAATAAAAAAAGTTAGTAATGGCGCACCGCCCACGGTGCGCCATTACTATGTCGTATATATGGCTGGGCGCACCTCCTCCACTCCACCTCTCCTCCACTCCATCTCCTCCTCTCATCCACTCCATCTTCCCTTCTCTCCTCCACCATACTACACTCCTCCTCTCCGGTGACCTCCTCCTCCTCTCCAGCGACCTCCTCCTCTCCGGCGACCTCCTCCTCCCTCCTCTCCTCTCCTCCCCTCCCCTCCCCTCACGGTTTCTCCTCCCTCCTCTGCAATGAGCTCCTCCTCCCTCCTCTCCTCCCATTCCCTCATGGTTTCTCCTTCCTTCTCTCCGATGCTTCGGTGAACTCCTCTCCGGCGACCTCCTCCTCCTCTCCCGCGATGTAGGCGAGCGCCTCTCCGGTGACCTCCTCCTCCTCCTCCTCTCCGGCGAACTCCTCTCCGGCAAAAGAACACGGCAAAAGAACGTACAAGATCCAAAAACAGGAACAAAATTTGAAATAATATCATGCCAAAAAACGAGCAAAAAAACAAGCAAAAAATGGGCAAAAAATCACGATCCAGATCCAAATTCAAAATTCAAAAATAGAAATGGCGCACGGTGGGGGTTAGACGGTGCGCCACTACTATTTTCCCGCCTTCAAAACTCAAAAATACTAATGGCGCACCGTGGCCTATACTAATGGCGCACCAGTGGCCTATACTAATGGCGCACCATGGCCTATACTAATGGCGCACCAGTGGTGCGCCATTAGTATACTAGATACTAATGGCGCACCAGTGGTGCGCCATTAGTAAAAAATACTAGTGGCGTGATACTAATGGCGCACCAGTGATGCGCCATTAGTAGGCAAAACTGGTGCGCCATTAGTAGCCCTTTTCCTAGTAGTGTTAGTGAGAGAACTTAGGCGAGTACTCGACTGCCGCTAAGCCCCTGAGTGGGAGGATGGCTCCCCACTCGGTAGGATTTTTTCAAACTTAGGCGAGTGCTGGACTGCAGCTAAGCCCCCGAGTGGGAGGATTGCTCTCCACTCGGTAGGATTTTCAAATACTTAGGCGAGTACTGGACTGCAGCTAAGCCCCCGAGTGGGAGGCTGGCTCACCACTCGGTAGGATTCTCAAACACTTAGGCAAAACGGGTTCACAGCTAAGCCTCCGAGTGAGAAGCTGGCTCACCACTCGGTAGGATTTTCAAACACTTAGGCGAAACGGGTTCGCAGCTAAGCCCCCGAGCGAGAGGCTGGCTCACCACTCGGTAGGAAATCATTTTTGCAAACTTAGGCGAAACGGATTCGCAGCTAACCCACCCACTAGGGGATTTCTCACACAAACAAAAACAATAACAATTACTGGGAAAGTTATAGCGCTCTTGTCTTTGATAGATAAACTACAGAAGTTTTTCTTATTACATCTCATCCGAGTGAGAATTCAAGTATAAAAGGGGCGGAGCAGCTCCGCATTCCAGGCTCGTGGCTCATCAATCTGGCGATCGACATTATAAAGGTGGTACGCTCCATTGTGGAGGACTCTGGTGACTATGAAGGGACCTTCCCAAGTAGGAGCGAGTTTGTGTGGTTTCTGTTGATCCACTCGGAGGACCAAGTCTCCTTCTTGGAAGGCTCGACTCTTCACATTTCTGGCATGGAATCGACGGAAGTCTTGCTGATAGATGGTCGATCGGACCATGGCCATTTCTCTTTCTTCTTCCAGGAGGTCGACTGCTTCCTGCCGCGGGCTTGTTCTGCTTCATCTTCAGAGTAGAGGTCGACTCGGGGTGCATTGTGAAGCAGGTCACTCGGCAAAACTGCTTTGGCTCCGTAGACCAAAAATAATGGGGTTCTTCCAGTCGATCGGTTCGGGGTTGTCCTCAATCCCCAAAGAACTGAGGGAAGGTCGTCGACCCATGCACCTGCTGCGTGCTTGAGATCGTGCATTAGTCGGGGTTTCAGTCCATTGAGAATTAAGCCGTTTGCTCTTTCCGCTTGTCCATTCGACTGGGGGTGAGCGACTGAAGCGTAGTCGACTCGTGTGCCTTGAGAGGCGCAAAAGACTCTGAATTTGTCGGAATTGAAGTTTGACCCATTGTCAGTGATGATGCTGTGCGAAACTCCATACCTGAATATCAACTCTCTGATGAAACTGATAGCAGTGCAAACATCAAGATTCTTGATAGGCTTAGCTTCAATCCATTTGGTGAACTTGTCGACTGCTACTAGCACATGAGTGAAGCCGCTCCTGCCTGTTCTCAGTGGTCCAACCATGTCTAGTCCCCAAACAGCGAAGGGCCAGACGAGTGGAATGGTTTTCAGGGCTGACGCGGGTTTGTGCGACATATTGGAGTAAAACTGACATCCTTCACATTTGTCGACTATCTGTTTCGCCATTTCATTTGCTCTTGGCCAGTAGAATCCCGATCGGTATGCTTTAGCCACAATGGTCCAAGAGGACGCATGATGACCATAGGTTCCCGAGTGGATATCATTAAGGATTATCTAACCTTCTTATGGGGTTATACACTTCTGACTGACTCCGGTTGCGCTTTCTCTATACAAATGTCCCTTTATGACTGTAAAGGCCTTGGATCGACGGACGATCTGTCGAGCCTCTTCTTCGTCCTCTGGGAGTTCTTTCCTTAGGATGTACGCGATGTACGGTACCGTCCAGTCGGGAGTGATGACCAAAACTTCCATGATCAGGTCAACCACAGCTGGAACTTCAACTTCAATCGGATCCGTGGCACTTTTTGGCTGCGGGGCTTCCTCAGTGAAGGGATCCTCCTGAACTGATGGTGTGTGGATGTGTTCCAAAAACACATTGCTGGGGATGGCTTCTCTTTTGGAACCTATTTTCGCCAAATCAACAGCTGCTTGATTTTTCAGTCGGGGTATGTGATGAAGTTCTAACCGCTCGAATTTCTTCTCCAGCTTTCTCACTGCATTGCAATAAGCAGTCATGGCCGGACTTCTGACGTCCCACTATTTCATCACTTGATTAACCACCAAATCTGAGTCGCCATAGACCATGAGGCGACGGACGCCGAGTGAAAGGGCCATGCGCAACCCATATAAAAGTGCTTCGTATTCCGCTTTGTTATTGGAGGAATCAAAGTGGATTTGAAGAACATATCTGAGCTTATCTCCTCGGGGGGAGACCAATACTACCCCGGCACCGGAACCATTCAGCATTTTGGAACCGTCGAAGAACATGGTCCAATGCTCCGAGTGAACCTGAGTCGGCAGTTGTTGTTCAATCCACTCGGTGACGAAATCTGCTATTGCTTGGGACTTGATAGCTTTCTTTGCCTCAAACTTGATATCTAGAGGAAGGAGTTCAATCGCCCATTTTGCCACTCAACCAGTTGCATCTCTGTTGTGCAGGATCTTTGACAATGGAGCATCGCTGACGACTGTAATGGAATGATCAGAGAAGTAGTGAGCAACCTTCTTTGTGGTCATATAAATTCCATATACAAGCTTCTGATAATGAGGATATCTTTGCTTTGACGGGGTCAAAACTTCAGAAATATAATATACTAGGCGCTGAACTTTGAAGGCTTTTCCTTCTTCTTCCCGCTCGACCGTAAGTACCGTATTGACGACTTGTCCCGTGGCTGCGATGTAAAGCAGCAAAGGCTCTTTGCTGATTGGGGCAGCAAGCACCGGCTGGGTGGAGAGCAAGCACCGGAATAGGCGACTGACTTGAGCTCTACAAACGCTGCATCAGCTTCAGGAGTCCACTCGAACTTGTCTGACTTCTTCATCAATCGGTAAAGAGGCAATTCCTTTTCACCGAGATGAGAGATGAATCAACTTAAAGCGGCCAAGCAACCAGTAAGCTTCTGGACGTCGTGCACTTGCACAGGACGTTTCATCCGAAGTATAGTATCGACTTTTTCTGGATTGGCGTCGACTCCCCATTCGGAAACGAGAAAACCGAGTAACTTTCCGCCAGGAACTCCGAATGTGCACTTTGATGGATTAAGCTTGATATCATACCTCCTGAGGTTGGCAAAGGTTTTAGCAAGGTCAATCAGCAGGTCGGAACCCTTCCGTGACTTGACCACAATATCATCCATGTATGCTTCCACATTCCGACTGATTTGAGTGAGCAAACACTTCTGAATCATCCTCATGAATGTGGCTTCGGCATTCTTGAGGCCGAATGGCATGGTAACATAACAGAAGCACCCGAATGGAGTGATGAAAGCTGTTTTGATCTCGTCAGGTCCATGCAGACGGATCTGATGGTACCCAGAATAGGCGTCTAAAAAAGACGGTCGCTCACATCCCGCAGTCGAGTCGACTATCTGGTCGATGCGGGGGAGAGGGAAATGATCTTTCGGGCAGGCCCGATTGATATGTTTAAAGTCAATGCACATGCGAAGTGACTTGTCCTTCTTGGGGACCATGACAACGTTGGCGAGCCACTCGGAGTGGTAAATCTCTCGGATGAACGCCGCTGCTAAGAGTCGAGCCACCTCCTCACCAATAGCCTTTCTCTTCTGGACGGCGGACCGTCGGAGATGTTCTTTGACGGGTTTCACTTTTGAGTCGACTCGTAGGCGGTGCTCAGCCAGCCCCCTGGGAACACCCGGCATGTCAGAAGGCTTCCATGCGAAGATGTCCCAGTTCTCACGGAGGAACTGGATGATCGCTTCTTCCTATTTGGAGTCGAATGTTGTTGAGATATGAGTCGGAGCAGCGCTGGGATCGGTCGGGTGGATGTGAACCGGCTTCGTTTCACCAGACGACTGAAAAGCTGATTCTGTAGCGGGCTTCTTGGCTCGTAACAAATCACTCGGGTCTGCAGTCTTCTGGTACTCCTGCAGCTCCACAACTGCCATCTGAGCATCAGCGATCTTTGAGCCTTTCTGAAAACACTCTTCTGCTTTCTTCCGATTGCCCGTAACAGTGATCACACCTTTGGGACCAGGCATCTTCAATTTGAGATACACATAACATGGTCGAGCCATGAAGCGTGCGTAAGCTGGCCTACCCAAAATAGCATGATAAGCACTCTCGAAATCCACGACTTCGAACGTCAACTTTTCTTTGCGGTAATTCTTGGAATCACCGAAAACCACATCAAGAGCAATTTGGCCGAGTGACTCAGCCTTCTTCCCAGGAATGACTCCATGGAAACTCATGTTGCTGGTACAGAGTCTGGACATCAGAATGCCCATCCCTTTCAACGTCTCAGCATACAGTATGTTCAAACCACTGCCACCATTCATCAAGACTTTGGTCAGTCGAGTGCCTTCAACAACTGGGTCGACCACCAAAGCTTGCCTCCCAGGGGTGGCAATGTGCGTTGGGTGATCGGACTGGTCGAATGTGATGGCAGTCTGAGACCACTTCAAATAACTGGGCGTCGCCGGAGCAACCATATTCACCTCACGGTTGATAACTTTCAGTCGACTTTTGCTTTCAACATCAGCAAAAATCATCAAGGTGGAATTGACCTGGGGGTATCCATCATCACTGTCTTCCTTGTCCTCAACTTTGTCCGACTCCTTTTCCTTATCCCTGGGTTGTTTGCCCTGGAACTGCTGGATCAAGAGCCGACACTGTCGAGTGGTATGTTTCGGGTAAATGAGCTTACCCTCTTCATCTTTCTTGGTGTGGATGTGACATGGAAAATCCAACACATCATTTCCGTCTTGATCTTTAACTTTCTTGGGGTTCCAAGGCCCTTTGGGTTTCTCCTTAAACTTTCCTTGAGTTACAGCCAAGGCTTCCCTAGGAGCAGCTGGCTCGGCTTTCCGCTTCTGTTTTTGATTGGAATTTCCTCCTCCGGTTTCTTGGGCGACTGACTTGTGCTTGCCGCTCCGGAGCCGATCCTCATCTTCACCATTAGCGTACCTGGTGGCAATCTCCATCATCCGATTCAGAGACATGTCTCCGGTTCGACCGAATTTCAGATTTAGTTCTCTGTACTTGACGCCTTCTTTGAAGGCACAGACTGCTTGGTGATCAGGCACATTCTCTACCGTGTGATGTAGCGTGATCCATCTCTGGATGTAATCCCTCAAGGTTTCATTCGGCTTCTGCACACAAGACCGCAGGTCTGTCAGCCCTGCCGGTCGCTTGCATGTTCCTTCAAATGTGGTGACAAACACTCGGGCGAGATCTTCCCAAGTGTAAATGCTGCTAGGTGCTAACTGATTCAGCCACGCTCTGGCCGAGCCCTCCAACATGAGAGGCAGGTGCTTCATGGCCACTTCATCATTGCCACCGCCAATCTGGACAGCCACTCGGTAGTCTTCAAGCCAAGTATCGAGCTTGGACTCACCAGTGAACTTACTGACTCCAGTCGCCAACCTGAAGTTGGGAGGAATCACAGAGGCCCTAATGGCTCTACTAAAGCACTCTGGCCCCGAAACATGTACTCTGCTGCTGGTAGGTGCATCTCTGTCGTGACCTTCTCGGTGAGCTCTGTTGCTGTCGACCAAACCTTGAACGAGAATGGATCTTGCATCAAAGCCTGGTTCCCTGGGGTCGACTGGAATCCTTCGCCCAACACTATGAGGGCGCCTGTCATCCTGCTGTCGAGGCATGTACGATCCACTCCTCGGGGGAGGGGTGGGCATGCAACGTCGATCGTCACGATCGAATTGGTGATCATACTGCTCACGGTTCCCGTACTGATCACACCGGTCCCCACGCCCCTCATGCCTCGGGGGCGATCTTGGGCTATGAGCCGACAGGACTATGTCTGCAGCAATGGATCTGCTATGAATCCTGTTCCGTGACTGAGAAACAGTGGAATTCTGGTCTCCTACTGCCCGGAGTAATGCTCTGATCTGCAGCAAGCCTCTGCCAGCCTCTGACTGGGAAGGCTGAATCGATTCTGCTATACGGGTTGCAGCTGCTAAATTCTGAATCGGAGTTTGATATACCTGCGGGGGCGGAAAGAGCTGACGTCGACTGGATTTTGGAACCCGTTGTCGCGCACGCTCGTCGAGTGCCCGCTAGAGGTTCTCCAGTCGAGTGCGCTCAGCCAAGTTTGCCAGGCGCGCGTCCTCCAAGGCACGAGCCTCAGGGGTTTCTCCAACGATAGGAGTGTGCAGTGCATCCATGTTCCGGCGACGAAGTTCTTCTCTCTGCAGCGACGTGAGAGGCTCAGGAAGATATTCCTCATGGGGATGCGACGGGTCGCCTCCACCTGTGCCTCCATCGGTGCGGGCAAAACCGGGAGGACTGCGCGGTCCATCGACCGTCAGAACCTCCGCCGCCGGATCACTGCTGTCGCACTCAGATGCGGTCTCTGCGGAGCCAATCAAACAGGCCGTAGAGGGATTCGTCAGGCTCGATCGCCACGACTTGAGGGGTGGCCGACTGGCGTGCCACCACGTGTCTCACCCACAGCTGAAGTCTCGGCTGACCGGAGCGCTTGCGCCGGCGGGAAACAGGGAGGAAGGACAACACATGAGCTGACTGATAATGGGTCGACGGTTGCCGCAAGAGGACGCCGCGGACGCACGCGCGAAAGTGCATTGCCCCGCGGACAGGGAGTGCGTCCACGTCGAGCGGAGCCTCCTGAAGCCAAGAGGAGTCGTCGGCGATGAACGTGAGCGTGCCGAGACGGATCTCACGGCCCTCCACCAAAACTCCACCCGAAACCATGATGATTTGGATCGGAAAATATCGCAACTCCTCCAACAAATCGCTAAAACACCCGCCCCACAGTGGGCGCCAACTGTCGTGGTTCTAAGTCTGACAGTAATGTAGGGGGGGTAGGTATGGAGAGGCAAGATCTTAGCTATGGAGTAGTTGTAAGCACACGAGGTTTATGAGTTCAGGCCCTTCTCGAAGGAAGTAATAGCCCTACGTCTCGGAGCCCGGAGGCGGTGGACTGGATTATGTGTGTATGAATTACAAGGGTGCGAACCCCTTACACTGAGGAGGGGGTGGCTTATATAGAGTTCGCCAGACCCCTCCGGCCCTCAATTACGCAGGGTTTCAAATACATTAAGGTCGGGCGTTACTGGTAACGCCCCTAATAAAGTGTTATGATGACCATAAAAGCTACTTAATGATCGACCGTTAGCGCGTGGAGTGACTTTAGGTCTCCTGGCCGTCGAGTGGTTGGATCTTGGTCGGGTGATTGATTCTTGGTCGAGTGTCTTCGAGTCTGTCGAGTGGAACACCTCCAAGTCGATTGAAAGGTGATTTCTTCTAGAGATGTCCTTGGGTAGGGCAGTTAGGACAGGTCCATGACCCTACCCTAGGTACATAACTTCATCACTTGGTGCCTCCTGTCATTTAGGGGTTGTGCCAGTGTCCCGGGGAGTTGAGCTCCGAGGTGTTGTCATCACAATTTTATCGTTGAGATTCTGGAATACCTGAGTTTCGCCGACATCGAAAATCTCTTTTATGTAGTTGTTGGTGAGACAAGCTTGACGCCACCCAGTACTGGGGCGGGAGTTCGGGAGTATTACCATAACTTGTATGACAGATGCTTTTCGAAGGTTGAGGTAAACGAGAAGTTTTTCTCCGTTATGTGTTGAAGGATTGATACAGCTGGATGTAGGATTTGCTAGATTTGGGTGAGATATTATGCTTCCCCTGTATCCCCAACACCTGATTGCATAACCGGAAAGGTTTGGGAGTTTCATAGGTGGGAATTCTTGTAGCTCTAGGATATTTGGTTTGAGATTGGGTGATCCTTACCGAGTATTCGTTCTTGGTCCGTACCTTTTTGTTTTTCTTCTACCTCAATTCGAAGTGGCTTACCAATTTATGGACATGTGACCATTTCTATTGGAATGCATTCATTCATTTTGTTCGGATGTGAAGACTATATTTTGCAATTTCAACCCGTTTGATTCAGCTTCAATAATTGTCTGTCAATGTGCTAATGGATGTCATCCTCTTCAGGATGGCTCCTCCAACGCGCACGACTCCGAATCCTGATCCGCCACCACCACCTCCACCTCCGGAGGTATGGCAAGCTATGATGTCCGCTACCAATGCAAACACGCAGCTGATCATGCAACTTCTTCAAGAGTGCAATCAAGGGAACCAGGGCCAAGGCAACAATCAGAATCACTTTGCTACACTCAACCAGTTCCTTGCTAAGCAGCCAAAGACCTTCAGCAATTGTGCTGAGGCAACTGACGCTGATGATTGGCTCGTAGACATATGCAAGCATTTCGAGTGCAGTAACGTCAGGCCTGAGGACTTTGTCGAGTTCGCTTCATTCCAACTCAAAGACCAAGCTGCAGAATGGTTTCAGCAGTACAAAGATTCCAGAGGAGGTCGTGTGATTACCTGGGATGAATTCCGTCAAGACTTCAAAGCTCATCATATTCCTCAGAGCGTGGTTGAAAGCAAGCGCGAGGAATTCCGCAACCTGAAGCAAGGCTCTATGTCTGTCTACGAGTACAACAAGATGTTTCAGAAGCTCGCCCGTTTTGCTAAGCAGGACGTCCCTGACGAGAAGAGCATGATATACCAGTTCAGGGGTGGTCTCAGAGAAGAAATCCAGCTAGCTCTTGTTCTCTTTGAGCCCAAGAGGTACGATGAGTTTTACAACATGGCAATGAAGCAAGAGACTGCTCAACTGAAGTGCGATGCTTCCAAGAAGTGAGTCAGAGATGCTACTCCTTCTTCCTCAACTCAAGTGGCTAAGCAGCAGAAGTATTGGCTTCCTCCTCCTCCGTTCCGTCAGCCTTATCAGCAGAAGAGCAATGGTAGTAGTGGATCTTCCCACCCACCCAACCCTGGCTTTCAGAACAAGACTTCGTCTCAAGCGCCAAGATCGAGTGCTCCGTATCACCGTCCGCTCTCGGAGGTCACGTGCAACAAGTGCCAACAGAAGGGTCACTATGCCAACAAATGCTTCAATCAGAGGCGTCTCCCTCCTCCTCCTCCTGTGAGATCAGCAAGTATAGCTGTGGTCAAGCATAACCCCAAGCACGCCAAGGTCAACTTGATGAATGCAGCTCAGGCAGAGGACTCGTCAGATGTCATCATGGGTAACCTTCCTGTTAATGATATTCTAGCAAAAGTACTTTTTGACTCTGGTGTATCGCATTCCTTCATGTCATTCCCATTTGCATCGGAGAACAATTTTGGTACTAAGGCATTACCTAGAGCATTGCAAGTTGTCTCTCCGGCTAAGCGTCTGAGTTCTAGCATGATGGTTCCGGATATTTCTATCATGATGGGTGATTTCAAGTTTCTGGCTTCTCCAATGGTCCTTGGTAACTCGGATATTGATCTTATTCTTGGAATGGACTGGCTTTATAAGCACAAGGCTCAGCTTGATTGTGCTGCCAGGCAGATTCAATTGACTCATTCGTCTGAGGATGTAATTGTCTTTGCCGCTCGGGATAATATCATCCGTCTGTTTTCTCTCAATGAGAAGGGTGAACTGGATGCCATCTCGCAAATTCCAGTCGTTTGCGAATATCAAGACGTCTTTCCAGAAGAGCTTCTAGGAATGCCTCCGCACCTGCCAGTTGAATTCGTCATCGATCTTGAGCCTGGCACGGAACCTGTTTGCAAACGCCCTTACAAGCTTGGACCTGAAGAGTTGAAGGAGCTGAAGAAGCAACTCGATATTCAAGAGTGAATGGGTCACATACGACCTATTTCTTCTCCGTGGGGTTGTGGAGTTCTTTTTGTGAAGAAGAAGGATGGAACGGACCGACTTTGTGTTGACTACCGTCCATTGAACAAGAAGACTATAAAGAATAAGTACCCACTTCCCAACATCAACGAGTTGTTTGAACAACTCAAAAGTGCTCAAGTATTCTCCAAGCTTGATCTCCGTATGGGCTATCACCAGATCTGAATTCATGAGCAAGATATTCCCGAGACCGCTTTCAGAACAAGCTATGGTTCATATGAATACACTGTCATGTCTTTTGGCCTCGTCAATGCTCCGCCGACTTTCTATCGCATGATGAACTTCATCTTCAACCCATACACAAATGACTTCGTCTTGGTCTACATCAATGACATTCTGGTCTTTTCGAAGAACAAGGAAGATCATGCCAAGCACTTGCGTTTGGTGCTCGATAAGCTCAGAGAACATCAGTTCTATGCCAAGTTCTCAAAGTGTGAGTTTTGGCTCGATGAGGGTTCTCTATCTTGGGCATATCATCTCTGCCAAGGGCATAGCGGTGAATCCTGAGAAGGTGTCTGCAATTGTGAATTGGGAACCACCTCAGAACGTGAAGCAACTCCGCAGCTTCCTTGGTCTCACAAGCTATTGTCGAAGGTTCATTGAGAACTTCTCAAAGATCGCGAAGCCTCTTTCAAACCTTCTCCAGAAGCACGTCAAGTATGTTTGGTCTCCGGAATGTGACATCGCTTTCAACACTTTGAAAGAGAAATTAGTCACTGCTCCAGTTTTGACTCCTCCTGATGAATCCAAACCGTTCGAGGCTCAACCAGTTGTCTTGGTGCAGTGTTGCCTCTCTTTGAAAGAGAAATTAGTCACTGCGATGCCTCTCTTCAAGGTCTTGGTGCAGTGTTGATGCAAGAGAAGAAAGTTGTGGCCTATACCTCTCGCCAGTTGAAGCCCAACGAGAAGAACTACCCCACTCATGACCTCGAGTTGGCGGCAGTTGTGCATGCTCTTTTGACTTGGAGACATCTCTTATTGGGAAGAAAAGTGGACATCTTCACTGACCACAAGAGTCTCAAGTACATCTTCACACAGCCTAATCTCAACCTCAGGCAGACTCGTTGGGTCGAAATGATTCAAGAGTATAATCCGAGCATCGAATACACTCCAGGCAAGGCCAATGTAATTGCTGACGCATTGAGCAGGAAGGCTTACTGCAACAGTTTGATTCTCAAGCCTTACCAACCCGAGCTTTGTGAAGCTTTCCGCAAACTGAACTTGCAAGTTGTTCCTCAAGGTTTCCTCGCCAACCTTCAAGTCTCTCCTACTTTGGAAGATCAAATTCGCGAGGCTCAACTTCTTGATGCTATGGTGAAGAAGGTGAAGATTGGGATTGCCAAGAGTCATCCCAAGTACAACTGTTATCGCCTTGATGACAAGGATACTCTCTTCTTCGAGGATCGCATTGTTGTGCCTAAAGGTGACCTTCGTAAAGTCATTATGAACAAGGCTCACAATTCACTCCTCTCCATCCACCCTAGGTGTACGAAGATGTACCAGGACCTCAAGAAGGCTTATTGGCGGACTCGAATGAAGTGCGAGATTGCTCAGTTCGTGAATGAATGTGATGTCTGCAGAAGAGTGAAGGCAGAACACCAACGACCAGCTGGTCTCCTCCAACCTCTTGCCATTCCAGAATGGAAGTTTGACCACATTGAGATGGACTTCGTGACGGGATTTCCAAAGTCCAAGCGTGGCAATGATGCTATATTCGTTGTCATCGACAAACTCACTAAAGTGGCTCACTTTCTGCCTATCAAAGAGTCTATCACTGCAGCTCAATTGGCGGAGCTTTATACCTCTCAGATTGTCTCTCTGCACGGCATTCCACAGAAGAACTCTTCAGACCATGGCAACATCTTTACCTCCAAGTTTTGGGATTCTTTTCAGAAGTCCATGGGCACCAACATCCGTTTCACCACAACTTTTCATCCTCAAACTAGCGGTCAAGTCGAGCGTGTCAATCAGATTCTCGAAGATATGCTCAAGGCTTGCGTTATCTCCTTCGGTATGAAGTGGGAAGATTGTCTTCCATATGCCGAGTTCTCCTACAACAACAGTTTTCAAGCAAGTTCGGGCAAGGCCCCATTAGAAATTCTCTATGGCAGGAAGTGTCGTACTCCTCTTAACTGGTCAGAGACCGGTGAATGTCAACTTCTCGGAAATGACTTGATCACAGAGGCAGAGGAAATGTGCAAAGTCATTCGTGATAACCTCAAAGCAGCGCAATCGTGCCAGAAGAGCTACTATGATAGTAAGCATCGTGAATTAGCTTTCGAGATCGGAGACCATGTTTACCTCTGTGTCTCTCCAATGAAAGGTACTCGTCGCTTCGGTATCAAAGGGAAGCTTGCCCCTAGATACGTGGGTCCTTTCAAGATCGTCAGCAAGAGAGGCGATCTCGCCTATCAACTCGAGCTTCCCTCCAACTTTGCAAATGTGCACGACGTGTTCCATGTCTCTCAGCTCCGCAAGTGCTTCAAGACCCCTGACCGCACCGTCAACTTCGAAGACATTGATCTCCAAGAAGACCTCTCATATTGTGAGCACCCAGTTGCTATTCTTGAAGAGACTGAACGCAAGACTTGCAATAAGTCAATCAAATTCCTCAAAGTCAAGTGGTCACACCATTCCGACCATGAAGCCACCTGGGAACGTGAGGATCACCTCTGTTCTGAGTACCCGGCGTTTTTCCAGTCCTAGATCTCGGGACGAGATCCTTTTGTAGTGGTGGAGTGTTATAACACCCCGGATGTAATTTACCTTATATGTATCCCAACTCTTGCCGTTTCCGGCCTAAGTTATTTTATTTTCCTCGGGTTCGGGTTTTTGTCTCCATGTGTTGTTTCCTTTGTCATGCATCTCATATCATATCATCATGTGCATTGCATTTGCATACGTGTTCGTCTCATGCATCCGAGCATTTTCCCCGTTGTCTGTTTTGCATTCCGGCAATCCTATCTCCTCCGGTGCCCCTCTCTACCTCTTTTCGTGTGTGGGGGTTAAACATTTCCGGATTGGACTGAGACTTTCCATGCGGTCTTGGTTTACTACCGGCAGACCGCCTGTCAAGTTTCGTGCCATTTGGACTTCGTTTGATACTCCTACGGTTAACCGAGGGACCGAGAAGGCCTCGTTTGTGTTGCAGCCCAACACCCTTCAAATTTGGCCCAAAACCCACCAAAAACCCCTCCATCATCTAGAGCATTCGATCACGATCGCGTGGCCGCAAACCGCACTCCATTTGGAGCTTCCTAGCTCCCTCTACGCCTATATAAAGAACCCTCCTTTTCAATTCGCGGATGAAACCCTAACCCCCCTTCTCCTCCAGCCGCCGGACGAAATCCGGATGGCCAGACACGTCCGCTCCACCCCGCCGCACCAGTCAGAAGCCACCACCTGTCCCTGGGCCGGTCCCCACATCGCCACCGACCGCGCGAGCCCGCTAGGCCTGTGGCCGGCCCTCCCGCCGCCCGACTCGGGCCGAGGCGCCCAACAGGAGCGCCTCCCTTCTTCCCCGCGCCCGACGCTCCTTCTCCCGGCCGGCTGCCGCGCCGCCATTGCCGCCGCACCACCGCGCCGTCCTCTCGCCGGCAGGACCTCGCCGCACCACCGCGCCGTCCTCTCGCCGGCCGGAGCTCGCCGTGCCACCGCGCCGCATCTCCTCGTCCTCGCCGGCGACCCGTCCGCCCTCTCGCCGGCCGGATCCATCCTACCTCGCCGGAGCCCTGCAACCTCGCCAGAGTCCTCGGGAGGCGTGCGTGAACAGTGCTGGATCTGGATCTAAAAGAGGAGAGGGTTGACTTTTCTCCTACTAACCTTAATTTTATGCAAACTTTGGCATGCTATATCTCTGTATCTGTAGCTCCGATTTGCACGTGTAGCATATGAAAATGTTGATCTCGACGAGTAAATCATTTCATCTCATTGCATCATTTTCATTTGAGCTCATCTTGATGCCCGAAATGCTGTTGGAAGAGGGCTATGTGATAAACTTGTCAGATTTGTTTCATCAAATAGATATTTGTCACTTTTGCCATGATTATTGTGTGCATGATATGCTCCTGAGCTCTACATGATATGCTTAGTTTCTCATGCCATGCTCTGTAGTGAGTGCATCGAGCTCGTAAACATGCCTACACGTTAACTGATTTGCATGCTCCAGTTTTTCACTAAGTCTGAGATCTGTTTATGTTTTTTGCCATGTTCACATGCTTGCAATTGTATTTTCTGATCCCTTTTGGCTCAAGGTCACTAAGGGACTTTTGTTAAATGCTTTGAGTAGCTTCATGCCATGTCTTGCTTTGCCATGTTAAGTTCCTGTAGCATGTAGTTTTCATGCTCCAAAGTGTGCTTCCTGATGTTAAATTCCAGACTTGTGTTAATTTCACTAAGTCTGAAACCTGTTATCATTTGCATTTTTGCCATGCTTGTTTAAACTTGTTAATGGATGAATTGGCCGTAGCTTAGTGTTCATCTTTTGTCAAGCATCATGAGTAGATCCCTGCCATGTATTTTGTTGTCATGTTTGAGTGTTGTAGCATATTTATCTTGATGCATTTAGATGGCTACTTGCTGTTTATCGCAGACCGGTGCCATATTTGTTTTGCTTGCCATTTCTAAACCGTGCATCCGATTTCGGTGATCTTTATATCGATTTCAACCGAAATCATCTCACCTTTCCAGTGGAACTCTTGGATTTCCAATTTGAGTCCAGGTTCAATCATTCCTTGTCAAATCTTGCATATGCATCACATACTGTATCCCGCATAGCATAGCATGTTTGCATCATGTTGTTTGAGCATTGCACGTGATTGATTGTGTTCCGTTTGATTGTTGTTCTTGCTTGGGTAGTGTCGGGAGACGAGTTCGCTAACGAGGAGCCCGTTGAGTTTGCTTACGAGGATCAAGTCAACTCTGACAACTTTGCAGGCAAGATGATCATACCCTCGAAATCACTTCTATCTTTGCTTGCTAGATGCTCGCTCTTTTGCTATGCCTATGCTATGATGCCTACCACTTGATTTCATGCCTCCCAAATTGCCATGTCAAACCTCTAACCCACCATGTCCTAGCAAACCGTTGATTGGCTATGTTACCTGTCGGGTGGTAGGTGCGACATATGCCAACGGGTGGCTTATCATTGTGGGAGCTAGTAAGACATCGCCGGTGCCTGGAAGCGGGATAAGGCGAAGACATGCACGCCGGCGGATCTTACCCAGCTTCGGGGCTCTCCGAGGAGATAACACCCCTACTGCTGCTCTGCGGGGTCTCCGCATGCTCACTCAATGAATCAAGTTGCTACACAACGCTCCTTGAGCTGTTTTTGGGGGGAGGAGGAAGAAAGGGCACGGCTAGCCTGCTTCTTCTCCTTATGTGGTGTCTAGAACTAGCAGGGGGTCCAACCCTTTGCATGGGTGCTCCGGGGGGTTTATATAGGCCTACCCCCCGGGGGTACAACGGTAATCCGGCTGGGCGCGAGGCCCAGCCGTCTGTGACTGCGCTCGCTGGCTTCTGCGCCGGCTGCTGGGGCCCGCCGACTGGTGGGTCCCGCCGGCTGCCAGCTCCTTGGTCGACAGGCAGGCCCCACTGCCCAGGGCCTGGTTGGCGGCTGGTCACTGTGGCTTTATCTTGTTGACGTGAGCTTCATCGTGGTAAGCGCGGCTACAGTACCGCCACCTGTCGGGCGATCGCTGTAGCCTTACCGCGTCTTGTCTCCTTAATGGGGCGTCTTCCTCGAGGGAGGCGGCAAGCCGGCTGCGGGGAGCCGACTCTGTCTTGGGCCGACTAGTTGGAGGCGTGGCCGCCTTCGGGCGTCTCTCTGCTCGAAGGGGCCCACCGTCGATGGGCCATGCTGGCGGCCCGTCGTGGGTGATGCCAGAGTCAGCATGGCAACAGTGCTGCGCCGGACGGGTCACGCCTACCCTGTACGGCGCACTGTGCCAGGCGTGCTCCGGGATTCGGGGGTGGCAGGCTTTACTGTAGCCACGCCCCGTCGCACCGCCGTTAGGTGGGTGCAAACTTTGTGGGTACGGTCTTGACCGCTTTACGGGGAGCCGGCTTCTTGGAGTCGGCCTTCTCATGGCCGGCTTCCTGAAGGCGGCCTTCTCATGAGGGCTAAAGTCAGACCGCCTTCCGAAAGCCGGCCTGGGCTGCAGCCAGCTAGGGGAAGGCGGCCCCATGTCTTGGATTCTTGAGAGCCGGGCGGGCTCGTAACTTTTTTCAGAAGGGCCAGGGGGAGCCGGCTAGGCTACCCATGGCTATTTACTCCGACAGTAGTCCCCGAAGCTGATCGAGCTCCGAGGCGATCGGGGGGCCGAGGAGCTTGGTCAGCTTCCCCTCCTGAAGAGCCGGCCTTGCGGGCGCATGCCGACTTTAGAGAGCTCTGCGTCTTACAGGAGGAAGGAGGGGGGACCTGCGTGCTGACCACGGGCCCCCTCCGCGGCCACGTGGCAGCGGGATCCTGCGAGCGCACGCGTGCGACGGGACGCCGCCGCAGGCCCGGGCCCGCCACTCGCGAGTCTTGGTCCGGGCGCGGATCTTCCATGGCCCACAGGGGCCGCTCGCCTTCTCGGGGCAGTTTTGATTCGCTGTTAAGGCTCGATAATCGCGGGACGCGGGGAGTGGGCACGATCGATCCCCACGCCTCCCCACGCCGCGCCTCCTCGGCTTCGCCACGTGAGTCTATAAGTAGGGGGAGGAGGGAGAGCGACAGAGGTTCGCACGCCTCCTCCCGCTCCGCCCCTCCTAACCCTTGTCTTCTTCCTCTCGCTGCCATCGCAGCTTCCCGTCTCAACGCCGTCGCGTCTCCACGCCACCTCGCTCCCATGGCGTTGTCAAGCTCCTGGGACGGCTCCAACGTCCATGAAGACCACGTGGAGTTCCTTCGCCAGACCCGGCGCCTGCCCGGCGCTGACCGCATACAGGTCCGCCTGGCGCCCGCAAGGGAGATCTCGCCGGCGCCGGAGGAGGGCGAGCGGGTCGTCTTCCGCTCGCACTGCCTGCGCGGCTTCGGCCTCCCGACGAGCGGGTTTCTGCGCTCCTTCCTCGACTTCTACAACCTCCAGCCGCATCACCTCACGCCCAATGCGGTGATGCTGCTGTCGGCCTTCGTCTCCCTCTGCGAAAGCTTCTTGGGGCTGCTCCCCATGCTGGAGCTCTGGGGAGAGTTCTTCCAGAGCAAGCTCGGCACAGTCGTCGCCGGCGTGCCCGCCCCCTACGGAGCCTTCATCGCCATGAGGAGGGCGAGCAAGAACAATCCGTTCCCGCCCATCCCCCTGATCCAGTCGGTAAAGGTCTGGCAGAGATCTTATTTCTATGTGAAGAACGTCGCCGAGCGAGAAGACTACATCAACCTGCCGGCTTACGTAGCCGGCCCGCCGGCTGGGAGGCAGCCCTCGTGGAGCTTCCGGTCCCGGTCGTTGTCTCCGGCCGGGAACGCCGCCATCTCCCGGCTTCGGGTGCTGATTCAGTCGGAAGGCTTGCGCGGGGCCGACTTGGTGGCCGCCTTCGTAGAGTGCCGGATCCTTCCTCTCCAAAGCCGGCCCCACATGATGTGTCAGATGAGCGGCCGCTTCGACCCAAGCCGGCTGAGCACATGGGAGATGCCCCACGCGGAGGTGGCGCTCATGGTCAATTATATTGCCAACTGCAAGCTCGGCGGGGACTGGCAATACGGCAAGGCGCCGTATTCTCGCGCCAATCCTCCACCCGTGGTAAGTCTCTCTCTTTATCCTCTTTTTTGTTGCCAGCCAGCTTCGTGACGGCCGGCTTCTGACCAGTCGGTTCTTTGAGCAGAACCCTCTTCTTGCGCCGCCGGCCGGGGTGGCAGGGATTGAACGCCAGTACGCCCCCGACCGCACGGTGGATGACATTGACGACCCGGACTTGGGGGCGGCCGCCATGGAAGACGCCGTCGTGGGGGACAGTGCCGAGCCCGGAGGCTCAAGGTTCACCGCGAGCTTCGAGGACTGGCCGGACGACTTCGAAGCCGAAGTTGCTCCGCGTCGCCAGCCGGCGGCCGACCAACAGGGCGCGGGCTTGTCTGTCGCGCCGGCTGCCGGTGGCGCGCAGAAGCGCCGGGCCGCTCTAGGCCTCTTCGGCAGTCGCCTGAAGAAGTCCAAGCCTTCTGCCGCGGCGACAAAGCGAGATGAGGCGGCCGCGAAGGCGGCCCGCTTCCGCAAGGCTGTGAAACAGCCCCAGGCGTCTCGGCGTAAGTCTTCAATTACCTTGCCGCATTCTCGTTATTGTTCTCTTTTTCTTCGAATGTCTTCTTAACTTTTCCTTGCTTGCTGGACAGGGCTCCGCTTTCCCTTGAGTGGGGCCCGGGCGGCTCCGTCGTGGGGCCGGCTGGAGGGTCTTCGAGCTCCCGCTGCGTGGACCCCCGCGCCGATCTTAGGGAGGCCACAGAGCGGAACGCCCTCGAAGCGCGGGAGGAGCGCAAGGCGGCGGAGAAGGCGGCCGCCCAGGCGGCGAAGGAGCAGGCCGAAGCGGTAGCCAAGGCCCAGAGGGAGGCGGCTACCGCGGAGACGGAGGCGGAAAGCTCGCGCAGCCAGCCTCCGCTGCTCGTCGTTCCTCTCCAGCCGTAGCCCCCGACACCCGGTTGCCCTTGGCGGAGGAGATCATCCAAGACCCGCTGCTGTTGGAGAGGGAGGAGGACCCCGTGGCCTTGGCGGGGAGAGCGCCGCCTGCGGCGCCAACCGGAGCGGGCCAAGGCGGTCAATCATCAGCGGCGCCAGAGGAGCCGGCCGGAGGTGAGCCGGAGAGCAGAGCCGGCCTCGAGGTGCAGCTGGCGACGGGCCGGCGTGCTGGGGGAGGCGCCGCTCCGCCGGAGTTGCGCCGAGCCGCGGGCGCAGGCCAGCCGGCGGGAGATCCGAGGTGGCCAGCACCGCCGTGTCCGAGTGGACTCCCGGCGGGGGGATTGGCGAGCTGGATGCGGCGGCTCAAGGGGTCCGGAGCCAGCTACAAGCTCAAGCCGCCCTGCTGCAACAGCTCAACCAAGAGTTCTTGTCAACGCGAACCACTATCCGGGTGAGTCCTTTGCTCTTGGCTGCTTCGCTTTCTTGATTTCTTCCGTGGGGGCGCGTCAGCGCACCCACTGGGTGTAGTCCCCGAGATTCGGGCCGACTGCTGCACAATCGGGTCGGATCTTTCTTGACGACTCTTTCCTTATTGATTTTTCTTTTTCTTTGTCTTCAGGGGCCAACGCCGACTTGAGGAAGGAGCTTGGTAAAGCGAAGGCCGCCCTTTACACCAAAGAGGCCGAGTGCGCTGCCTTGGTCCAGGAACGGGATCGCCTGGCCAAGAAGCTGGCCGACCAAGAGGAAAGCCACAAAGCGGCCCTGCAGGCGGCGCGGGAAAGTGAAGCCACCTTGCTGGCGGAGTATGAGATGGAGGCGGCGAGCTGGTCTGAGACCCGGCGAGCCCTGGACGAAGGCTTCGGCCGGATCGAGGACTTGATCGATGGTAAGTTGCCTTCCTTGGCCCTTCTCCTGCCCCTTGCCGCCTGGGTCTTTTGACTTATCTTGAGCTGTTGCTTGTTGTTTCTTGCAGATTACTTCCCGGGCTACTCCACCTTCGCCGCCCAAAGCATTGAGGCCCATCGCGAGGCGCGCCGGCAAGCGGGGGCCGACATCGTGCCGGATGCAAACTGGACCCTTGAGGAGCAGCTCCTGGCTGTCCAGGCACGGTTGCAGCCGGCTCATCGGATGCTTCGCCGGCTCCAACGTGCCGGGGCGCAAGTGCTGGCCGCCCTCTGGCCCGGAGAGACGATCCCCCGCACTCCAAGCCGAACTGCCGACTGGCTGGAGGTCGTAGTTGGTCGCTTCGAGGCTTGGAAAGCGTCAGCGGCCCGCCTCGGAGCCGGGCGGGCGTTGGAATTCGTTCGGGCATGGTGCCCAGGGCTGAGCCTGGACCAGCTGCGCACTTGGCGGATGGAGGCCGACGCGGAGCTGGAGGAGGTGAGGCCGGCTATCGCCCAGTGGGCTTCGACGATCGCCGAGTGCACTGACACCAGCGTTTTCGCACACGAAATCGATGATGACGGTGTCGCTCAGCCGGAGGAGTGGTTCGGGCTGAACCCGGCGGTGGGCGAGGACTCGGCGGAGGAGATTGCCTCCAGCAACGAGGGCGAAGAAGACGAAGACGAGGACGGCGGAGACGTCGAGCCGGCTGGTGGAACAACCAGCCGACCTCAGGCCGACCGTGCCTCCAGCAATGAGGCGCGTGGAAGCGCGCCCTATGCGGGAGGCGGCGACCAAGCCGAAGTTCGTCAGCCGGCCGCTCATTCAGCCAGCACGACCGTCTCCGCCAACCGGTCTAGCTTGTCGGCCGCTCCGCCAGCTTGACCTGCCGTCTTTATCTTTCCTGCTTTGTTGTCTTTGAACAATCTTTTGTTAAGTTTTCGCAGTTCCACCCACTGGGGGTGTATCCAAACTATGTTGAATGCTGGCCTCTTGGAGGTCTTTTTATGTAAATATTATCATGTGCATGTTTGGTTTCCATTCGCGTATGCTTGTTTATCCTTAGGCTTTTTCCTTTGCCGCCTTCCCTCTTTGGGGAGGCAAGTACTTGAGCTTTCTTGGATTAAAGTAAAGTGAATGGAAACCGGCCGGCCGGCTACTCTGGTAGCCAGTCGGTGGTGTGAGAAAAACCGGCTTTTGTTATATTAGTCCGTTAGTCCCTAGCCGTTTTTCGTGTGGGCGGTCGTTCCTACCTTTAACTCTTGCCAGCCGGACAGCCGGTTCTTCGAACTGCGACTTTGGCAAGAGAAGGCTTGAGAGCCGGCACACTACTTGTCTGACTGCGGGTAGGACTTCTAACATCACTTCAGTCGGCCAGTCCCCGAGCCGACTAGTCGAACTCGGTGCTAGACGGAATAAGTAAATGATACGACAAGGTCATAAGCATGATACTTTTCATTCATAAATAAGGGATGGCAGTCCCCGAGCCCTCCTCGGGGAGCCTATTGTCTTGTAATTAATACAAAAGTTAGCGTGATACATACTGCCTTTCAACTGTAAAATCTTCGAAGGAGGTTGGCGTTCCATGGCCATTCCGACTCCTTGCCGGAGTCGTCTCTCTTGCGTGCCTTCGGCTTCTGTGCGTCGATCAGGTAGTAGGAGTCGTTGCCTAGAGCTCTGCTGATGACGAAAGGGCCTTCCCAAGGGGCTGAGAGCTTGTGCTGGCCGGCTGTTCGCTGGATCAGCCGGAGCACAAGGTCGCCCTCTTGGAAAGATCTTGTCTGACCTTCCGGCTGTGGTAGCGGCGCAAACCCTGCTGGTAAATTGCAGACCGGCTGAGGGCTAATAGCCGGCTTTGTTCCAGCAGGTCGACGCCGTCTTCTCGTGCTTCCTTGGCCTCTGCTTTCGTGTACATGGTTACTCGAGGCGAGTCGAATTCGATGTCAGTTGGGATGACCGCCTCGGCCCCATACACAAGGAAGAGATGGGTGAAGCCAGTTGACTTGTTTGCTGTAGTGCGCAGACTCCAGAGGACAGCCGGCAGCTCATCGAGCCAACAGCCGGCTGAGTGCTCCAGAGGTACAACCAGTCGGGGCTTGATGCCGGAGAGGATGAGGCCGTTGGCTCGCTCGACTTGGCCGTTTGACTGCGGGTGGGCGACGGATGCTAAGTCCAGCCGGATACCTTGGGGTGCGCAGAAATGTGCCAAGGCTCCTTTGGTGAAATTCGTGCCATTGTCGGTGATGATGCTATGCGGCACGCCGTACCGAGTTGTTATGTCCGCGATGAACGTCACGGCAGTTGGCCCATTCAGCTTCTTGATTGGCTTTGCCTCAACCCATTTGGTGAATTTGTCCACGGCGACGAGCAAATGTGTCATGCCGCCGCGCGCCGTCTTGAATGGGCCCACCATGTCCAGTCCCCAAACGGCAAAGGGCCAAGTGAGGGGAATGGTCTTGAGTGCCGAAGCCGGCATGTGTTGCTTGGAGCTAAAGAGCTGGATCCCTTGCAATGCTTGACTAATTCTTTAGCGTCACCCAAAGCAGTCGGCCAGAAGAAACCATGGCGGAAGGCTTTGGCAACAAGTGATCTTGAGGCCGCATGGTGGCCGCATTCTCCTTGGTGAATGTCTGTGAGGATTGCAATGCCCTTCTCTTGCTCGACCACCGTTGGAGGATTCCAGTGACGCTGCGCTTGAGTAGTTCTCTGTTGACGATTGTGTACGCTCCGGCTCGACGCTGGACTTGTCTTGCTTCTGTTTTGTCAGCCGGCAGGTCTTGGTTTACTAGGAAGTTGAGGATGGACTGAGCCCATGATGGAGCCGCGACTTCTTCTACTGCCAAAGTGGCTACTGCCACCAGGGTGGGCGGGCTAGGCGGTGAGGTGCTGGAGTCGGCCGCCGGCTGTGGTGCTGGTGCATTCCCCGGGCCGGCTACCGCAGTCCCTGAGCCGGTCGTGGCAGTCCCCGAGCCGGCTGCCGAAGTCCCCGAGCCGGCTGCCGAAGTCCCCAAGCCGGCTGCCGAAGCCGCGGGGCCGGCTACGGGGGGCTTGGGGTCGGCTACTTGATTCTTCGAGCCGGACCTGGCCGCATCGGGGTCAGGCGGCACGAAGATGGAATCGGATTCTGGAGACGGCTTGATGGACGGCTTGAGGAGGCGTTGTAGAGCGACGCCGGTTGGAATTGCTTGCCGAGTGGAGCCTATTCGAGCCAGGGCATCGGCTGTCTCGTTGTCGGCTCGTGGTATGTGGAGGAACTCGCATCCTTCAAAGTATCCGCTCAGTTGTTGGACCAGGAAACGGTAGCTCGCCATATTCGCGTCCTTGGTGTCCCAGTCGCCGGATGATTGTTGGACTACCAGCTCCGAGTGCCATAACATAGGATCCGGCGAATGCCAAGTTCTTTGGCAAGCCGGAGCCCATGTATGAGCGCCTCGTACTTGGCCACATTGTTGGAGGCGGCAAAGTGGATCTGTAGCGTGTATCTGAGCTTGTCGCCTTTGGGAGAGGTAAGGACGATGCCGGCTCCCAAGCCGGTGCGCATCATGGACCCGTCGAAGTGCATGCGCCAATGGGTGGAGTCGGGAGCCGGCGGCAGGTACTGGGTCTCGGCCCAGTCGACGAGGAAGTCGGCCAGTGCTTGGGACTTGATGGCAGTGCGGGGCTGGTAGAAGATCGTGTATGGGGCCAGCTCGATGGCCCATTTCGCCACCCGGCCGGATGCATCCCCGCTGCCTATGATCTCGGCTAGCGGGGCAGTGCATACGACCGTAACGGGATGCTCTTGAAAGTAGGGCTTCAGCTTCTTGGCGGTGAAGTACACGCCGTAACACATTTTCTGGTAGTGCGGGTAGTTCTGCTTTGAGGCGGGCAGCACCTCGCTCAAATAATACACCGGCCTATGGACCGGCTGGGCTCGGCCTTCTTCTGGGCGCTGGACTACGATGATGGTGCTGACCACCCGGCTGGTTTTTTCTTAGTCGGCGCCGCGAGGACAGGCGGCGTGGCCAACATCTTCTTCATCTCGTCAAAAGCTTGGTCGGCCTGGTCGTTCCACTCGAAGTGAGTGCTCTTCTTCATGAGGCGGTAGAGGGGGAGAGCTTTCTCTCCGAGCCGGCTCATGAAGCGGTTCAAGGAGGCCAAGCACCCTGTGAACTTCTGGATGTCTCGAAGCTTGGTGGGGATCGCCATTCTCTCGATGGCCTTGATCGTCATCGGGTTGCACTCGATGCCGCGTTCGGAGACCAGGAAGCCTAGGAGCTGGCCGGCTGGCACCCCGAATACGCATTTCTCGGGGTTAAGCTTGATTTGGAACCGGCGCAGGTTCTCGAATATTTCCTTGAGGTCTTCCAGCAAGGTGCCGCGCTTCTCCGTCTTCACCACGATGTCGTCCACGTAAATGTGAGCATTCCTGCCGAGCTGCTTGAGGAGGCACTTCTGCATGCAACGCTGAAAGGTGGCACCGGCATTTCTCAAGCCGAATGTCATAGTCAGGTAGCAGAAGGCTCCGAACGGCGTGATGAGGGCGATCTTCAGGCGGTCGTCCGGATCCAGCTTTATCTGATGGTATCCGGAGTAAGCGTCCAAAAAACTCAACAGCTCGCATCCGGCTGTGGAGTCTATCACTTGGTCTATCCTTGGCAGGGCGAAGGGATCTTTGGGGCAAGCCTTGTTGAGACTTGTGTAGTCTATACACATGCGCCACTTGTTATTCTTCTTCAGCACAAGGACCGGGTTGGCGAGCCACTCTGGAAAGAAAACTTCCATGATAAAGCCGGCCGCCAAGAGCCGGGCTATCTCCTCCCCTACAATCCTGCGTTTCTCCTCCGATAGTCGGCGGAGGGGTTGTCTGACTGGCTTTGCGTCTTCTCGAACATGTAGTTTGTGCTCGGCGAATTTCCTCGGAACACCCGGCATGTCCTTGGGGGACCACGCAAAGATGTCCTGATTCTCACGGAGGAAACCGGCGAGCTCGCCTTCCTATTTGCTGTTCAGGTTTGCCCCTATGACGGCAAACCTCTCTGGATGCTCGGGGTCAAGAGGTATCTTCTTCGTCTCCTTGGCCGGCTGGAAAGATCCTTGAGCATCATGCTCCTTGGGGTCGGGGGACACGGCCGACTGCTTGCCGGCTATGGCCACGACTCGGTCTAGCATCTTCTTCTCTTCGGCAATCACAAGGGACTCGGCCAGCCGGCTGCTGGCCGCTGCGCACTCGGAGGACTTCTTGTAGTCACCGGCTACGGTGATGATGCCTTTGGTGCTTGGTATCTTCATCTTGAGGTATGCATAGTGGGGAACGGCCATGAATTTGGCCAAGGCAGGTCGGCCCAGTAATGCATAGTAAGGGCTCTCCAGGTCCACCACTTCAAACCAGATCGCTTCCCGGCGGAAATGCTCCTTGTCCCCAAAAAGTACATCAATCTTGATTTTGCCAATGGGGGCGCAGGACAGGCCGGGTACGATGCCATGGAACACTGTCCGAGTGGGCGTGAGCTGTTTTGTCTTGACGTTCAACTTCTCCAGGGTGTCACGATACAGGATGTTGATGCTGCTCCCGCCGTCTATCAACACACGGGAGAAGTGGGCGGCGCGTCTGTCCGTTGCAAGGGTGGCTTCCAGGACCAAAGCATAAGAGCCGGGAGACGGCATCACCTCCGGATGGTCGGCCCGGCTCCAGCTGATGGGCTTTTCCGACCAATGCATGTGTCCAGCGGGGTTGGCTGCGTCCACGCCAACTTCCTGGCGCTCTTGGCGTTTGCTGCGCCGGTCTTCGGGCTGGCTAGAAAAGACGATGTAGGTTGCTTGCTCATCAGGGAACTCGTCATGCACAGCTCCGACTGCGGGCCGAGCGGCCGGAGGCGGCGGAGGCGGAGGCGGCGGGCCGACAGGCGGAGGTGGCAAGAGCCCCTCGCCCTTAGAGATTCGGGTGAGCCAGTTGCACTTCCGGGTCGTGTGGTTGGACGGCTTCGCGCCGCTGTGGAACTTGCAAGGGGCGCCGAGGGTTTGCTCGTAGGAGAAGGCGGGCTGCCAAGCCGGCCTGCCACCTTTGGGCTTCTTGGGCGCCGGTCGTTCTTCAGGCGGCGCATCTTCGACTGTGGCCACCTGCCGGCTGGCGGGAGGCGGCGCGGGGCCCTTGCGCTTGTTGTCGTTCGAGTTAGGGTGTCGGCCGGAATCCCCAGCCGGCGTCTTGGGCGCCGGGTTGAGTACCTTTCCGGACGCGTCTACCCGAAGCTCGGTCTTCATCGAGGAGTCGGCGGTGGCGTACTTGTCCGCTATGTCTAGAAGCTCGTCGAGGGTAGCCGGCTCGTCGCAAAGGAGCTTGTGCTTGAGGAGGGTGCCTTCTCGGCATCCGACTGTGAAGTATTCTATGGCTTGTACCTCGTGCACCCCTTCACAGGAGTTGCGGAGCTCGGCCCAACGCGTGAGGTAATCGCGAGTGGACTCGGCGGGGCCTTGTACACACAAGGAAAGCTGTCTGGGCTTGGGAGCCCGCTTGTAGGTGCTGGTGAAGTTGCGGATGAAGGCTTCTGTGAAGTCTAGCCAGCTGTTGATGCTACACGGCTTGAGGCTGTTGCGCCAGGTCCGCGCCGTGCCCTGCAGCATGAGGGGCACGTACTTCACGGCGACGCGCCGGTTGCCGTTGGCTATGCTAACTGCGGTGGAGTAGTCGATCAGCCAATCTTCCGGCTTCACGGAGCCGTTGTACTTGGGCGTGTCTCTTGGGAGCGAGAACCCTTTGGGAAAGGGCTCGTCGCGGATGCGGGGGCCAAAACAAGGCGGGCCGACATCGTCTTCTTCTTCCAACGCCAGGGATCGCGCCAGGCGGTCGATCCGATGGCGGGCGTCGTTCTCGCCGATTCCTTCGTGGCGGCCCAGCCGGCTGCTGAGAGTCGGGTGCGCCACTGGCGGCGAGGCAAGATATCTCTTTCCACGGGGCGGAGGCGGAGGCGGGTCGCCCCGCCATTCCATGGCTCGGGGATGACCGTCCGCGTCCCGCTCGATGGAGATCCGGGTCTGGCTGCGGCTGGTAGCCGGCTCCTTCTCGCGTCGCGCGCGGGTATTGCTCGTAGTCGGCGTCCGGGACGTCGCGCCGTGTTCTCGGCGTGGGGGAAGGCTTTCCGCGCGAGCGTCGGCTTCGTGCCGCTGCGCGGCGGCGTCAATCAATTGCTGGATGCGCCGGGTCATGTGGGGAAGGTCTTTGGCCTCCAGGCCGTCCAGCTCGTCTACGGCCGCCTGGGCGGCACGCAAGTTCTCGAGCGGAGTGGCATAGACCGGGCGGTCGACTCCCAACGTGTCGGTGATGACGGCGCCGCGTTGCTTGACAAGGCCGGCCCGGCTTGGCCCGCCCGGGGCCGGCGTGCCGAAGGCGGCGCGGTCAGCCTCGCGCTGGTAGCCCTCAGTGAGGCGTCTTATGGAGGCCAGGCTCCGGCCCTCTGCGAGGAGGGCGAGGCGGTGTGGTTCCAGTGCTTCATCGTCGGAGTCGGCCGGGAGAGGAGCGGACAAGTCGTGGGCCGCCGCGCGCGAGGCGTCGTGGGCGCTCTCGTCGACCAGGCCGCCGTGGCCGACAACCATCACTTCGGTGGTGACAGCATCGCAGCCGTCGGCTCCAGGAAGCGGGTCGTTGTAGATCGCGATGTTGGTGGGGAAGGTGTCGTAGGAGGCCGCGTCGGAGTCGACAGGCATCGGGTCGGTGGAGCCAACCGACTCCAGGTCTGCAGCGGGCTCGCTGGAGACATGGAGCTGGCCGAGAAGGTTGGCGAGGTGGTCGGTGCCCGCATCGGAGGCGAGCTCGTTGGAGATGAAGGTCTTGTCGGGGAGATCTGCGAGGCCGCTTGCCGCGCAGATGCTAGTGACGCCTTGCAGCGCACCGTGGCAAGCGCCATCGGGCGTGCCGGGCTGGCTACGCTCGCTGGGGAGGAAGAGGGTTCCGGTCCAAAACAGGTCTCCGGACGATGGTGCACCTGGCCCCACGGTGGGCGCCAAATGTCGGGTGGTAGGTGCGACATATGCCAACGGGTGGCTTATCATTGTGGGAGCCAGTAAGACATCGCCGGTGCCTGGAAGCGGGATAAGGCGAAGACATGCACGCCGACGGATCTTACCCAGCTTCGGGGCTCTCCAAGGAGATAACACCCCTACTGTTGCTCTGCGGGGTCTCCGCATGCTCACTCGATGAATCAAGTTGCTACACAACGCTCCTTGAGCTGTTTTTGGGGGGAGGAGGAAGAAAGGGCACGGCTAGCCTGCTTCTTCTCCTTATGTGGTGTCTAGAACTAGCAGGGGGTCCAACCCTTTGCATGGGTGCTCCGGGGGGTTTATATAGGCCTACCCCCCCGGGGGTACAATGGTAATCCGGTTGGGCGCGGGGCCCAGCCGTCTGTGACTGCGCTCGCCGGCTTCTGCTCCGGCTGCTGGGGCCTGCCGACTGGTGGGTCCCGCCGGCTGCCACCTCCTTGGTCGACAGGCAGGCCCCACTGCCCAGGGCCTGGTTGGCGGCTGGTCACTGTGGCTTTATCTTGTTGACGTGAGCTTCATCGTGGTAAGCGCGGCTACAGTACCGCCGCCTGTCGGGCGATCGCTGTAGCCTTACCGCGTCTTGTCTCCTTAATGGGGCGTCTTCCTCGAGGGAGGCGGCAAGCCGGCTGCGGGGAGCCGGCTCTGTCTTGGGCCGACTAGTTGGAGGCGTGGCCGCCTTCTGGCGTCTCTCTGCTCAAAGGGGCCCACCGTCGATGGGCCATGCTGGCGGCCCGTCGTGGGTGATGCCAGAGTCAGCATGGCAACAGTGCTGCGCCGGACGGGTCACGCCTACCCCGTACGGCGCACTGTGCCAGGCGTGCTCCGGGATTTGGGGGTAGCAGGCTTTACTGTAGCCACGCCCCGTCGCATCGCCATTAGGTGGGTGCAAACTTTGTGGGTACGGTCTTGACCGCTTTACGGGGAGCCGGCTTCTTGGAGTCGGCCTTCTCATGGCCGGCTTCCTGAAGTCGGCCTTCTCATGAGGGCTAAAGTCGGACCGCCTTCCGAAAGCCGGCCTGGGCTGCAGCCAGCTAGGGGAAGGCGGCCCCATGTCTTGGATTCTTGAGAGCCGGGCGGGCTCGTAACTTTTTTCAGAAGGGCCAGGGGGAGCCGGCTAGGCTACCCATGGCTATTTACTCCGACATTACCGCTTTGCTCAGCCCCTCTTATAGCGTTGCTAGTTGCAGGTGAAGACTGGAGATCGTTCCTTGTTGGAACATTGTTTATTGTTGGGATATCACCATATTATCTTGTTTATCTTAATGCACCTATATACTTGGTAAAGGGTGGAAGGCTTGGCCTTTTGCCTAGTGTTTTGTTCCACTCTTGTCGCCCTAGTTTTCCATCATATCAGTGTTATGTTCCCGGAGTTTGCGTTCCTTACGCGGTTGGGTTATAATGGGAACCCCTTGACAGTTCGCTTTGAATAAAACTCCTCCAGCAATGCCCAACCTTGGTTTTACCATTTGCCACGTAGCCTTCCCTTGGGTTTCCGGAGCCCGAGGGTCATCTTATTTAAACCCCCCCCCCCCGGGCCAGTGCTCCTCTGAGTGTTGGTCCGACTGAGCTGCCTGCGGGGCCACCTCGGGGAAACTTGAGGGTTGGTTTTACTCCTAGCTAGTCTCATCTGAGTGTGCCCTGAGAACGAGATATATGCAGCTCCAATCGGGATTTGTCGACACATTCAGGCGGTGTTGCTGGACTTGTTTTACCATTGTCGAGGATGTCTTGTAAAACCGGGATGCCGAGTCTGATCGGAATGTCTCGGGAGAAGGAATATCCCTCGTTGACCGTGAGAGCTTGTGATGGGCTAAGTTGGGACACCCCTGCAGGGATTTGAACTTTCGAAAGCCGTGCCCGCGGTTATGGGCAGATGGGAATTTGTTAATGTCCAGTTGTAGATAACATGAAATTTAACTTAATTAAAATGAATCAACCGCGTGTGTTACCGTGATGGTCTCTTCTCGGTGGAGTCTGGGAAGTGAACACGGTGTTGGAGTAATGCTTGACGTAGGTTGTTCTAGGATCACTTCTTGATCATAGTTATTCGTTCGTGCTTTGCCTTCTCTTCTCGCTCTCTTCTGCGAACAGGTTAGCCACCATATATGCTAGTCGCTTGCTGCAGCTCCACATATTACCTTGCCTTACCTATAAGCTTAAATAGTCTAGATCGCTAGGGTGCGAGATTGCTGAGTCCCCGTGACTCACAGATTACTTCCAGACTAGATGCAGGGACCGATGATATCGTTCCAGACGATGCGCTTGAGCTCAAGTGGGAGTTCGATGAAGACTCTCGCCGTTACTATGTGTCTTTCCCAGATGATCAGTAGTGATGCCCAGTTGGGGCAATCGGGGACCATGTCGCATGTTGGGGTTGATCTTTTATTTTGGTACCGTAGTCGGACCATGAGTGTATTGGATGATTGTAATGTTATTCTTGTATTTGTGTGACGTGGCGAGTGTAAGCCAACTATGTACCTTTACCCCTTTTATCTATTTACATGGGTTGTTGTGAAGATTACCTTACTTGCGACATTGCTTTCAATGCGGTTATGCCTCTAAGTCGTGCTTCGACACGTAGGAGATATAGCCGCATCAAGGGCGTTACATTATGGACCATGGCAAACTTATTTTTTTAAGGACCATGGCAAATTAACTTTATGGAAAATGGAAAACTTACATTTTCCAAAAAAAATGCAAAGCATGCCATGTATCGAGGAAAATTCCTACAATTTCACATTTTTAAAATTATAAAACTTCATCACTTTTTTCAATGCACCCATTACAAATCGCCAAAAGATGCCATGTTTGTTTTTGGATAACAAAATTACTAAATTTTTATATTTCAATTTTTTTGTAGGTAGCATGACATTAACATTTATTACCACAATGGCAGTTTTATTAATTAGACCATGGTAGTTTTTGGTAGGTATCATGGCACTTTCATTTCTTAGACTATGGGAATTGTATTTAATTACACCATGGGTAACCTAATTGCATATAGCTTGGCAAATTCTATTCATTTTTTATTGCAGATCATGGCAATTTTGTTCTTTGCTCCATGGCAAATTCGTTTTATGGAATCGAGCAATTTTTGCTTCATGGACCATGGCAAATATAATTTTGTAGACCATGGCCAAAAAAATTATTCAATTATGGAAAATTTCTATTTTATACCATGGCAAATTTATTAATTGTACCATGACTAATTTATATTTCTCGCTTTTTTAACCAGGGTCCACAATTTTTGTACTATGGTAGTTATTGTTTGGAACATGGCAATTTTTGTTTGAACAAAACGATGTTAAATTTCCTTTTTTGCACACAATGCCAAATTTATTCTTGGTCATCCCATGGCAATATTTTTTCTTATGATTATTTCATAATTATTGTATTCAATATTTTTTCTTTGTCATCTTATTAAATATTGCGAACTTTTAGGTTCAAACCTATTTGCTAAGTTATTATTGTTTTTGTTAAGATAAGGCAGATTTAGTTCTTATGCACGGGGTTTGTAAAATTTTATGCATGGTAACATTATACTCCCTCCATTCCTAAATATACGTCCTTTTAGAGATTCCAATACGGGCGACATACGGGGAAAAATGAGTGAATCTACACTCTAAAATATGTCTATATACATCCATATGTAGTCTGAAATATCTAGAAGGACTTATATTTAGGAACGGTTGCAGTATTAAAACATACATCCAGCGAGTTGTTTGTTTGTGTTCTTTATTCATTACTAATTTCATTTTCAAGGCGGTTTATTAAAATCTTTGAAATGTATTTTTATCATAACCACGATTTTTTTTCATTACATGGCAATTTCATTGTTTCTAGCATGGCTAATTTTTTTAATCATGTGTGTAATTCATATCTTATGGTAAAGTAAATATAAATCATGACATATTTAGGCAAAATGCCAGCATGTTTTTTAATTGAATATGCAACTTTTCCATGTACATTGAAGTTTAGATGTCTTGGCAATTTAATTTTTGACCTCTATGGCAATTAATTTTTTGGACATTAGCAAATTTTACATTGAAGTTTAGATGTACATCTGGGCATTTGCTTCCCATTTGTAAGACCGTCTCCAATAGCAGCCCTATTTTTGGGCACAAAAATATGGTGATGTAAAAAATTTAGGCCACCATTTCTTTTGCATGAACAAGTGTCATCTCCAACAGAAGCCCTATAAAAGGGCAAAAACACCTTTTTGGGCATGAAATACGGCAAAACTGCTCCAATAGCAGCCCTAAAATAGGGCGGGATCGGCGGCAAGTATATGAGGGTTACCGCTAGGGTCACAGGAGCATGCCATGGCGCGCAACGACCGGCGCGCGGGCGGATCCAGGGATTTACGGCCGCGGGCGGGCGTCCGGAACTAGCCTCGCATTTTTGGGAAGTTCGCTAGATATTCTTCTGGTTCTAAAAAAAGAACTTGATAGCGTACAAGGCAATGAAATGCACGGACCCCTCAACAAAAATGAAATGCACCAGCACTGGGCCTATTCTTTTTTAAGTATGCCTAATGCTAATTTGATACGGGAGTGAGTTCCCTCCAGTTAGGGTTTCTGTTCCTCTCAGGGTGACTTGTCGCCGCCGTTGAGATCTGCCTCCCTACCTCTCCATCAATCTCCCCCGGAGCTGCTCGCGGTTAGGGGTGTCTGGTGGGACGACCTGAGCCTCAAAAGTACGGGTGGAGGAGAGTGGTTTAGGGTTCGTCCACAAGCCCCGATACTATTCCATTGGGCTAGGGTTTCGAGATGGCTTCAAACAAACCTTCGGATGCTACTTCAGCAGGGGCGCAGGAGATTGACGATGTGGAAGCAATGATGCAGGAATTGGGTCTTTGGGAGGAGGACCTAGATGATGTGGTGTTTGATGAGGAATCTGCACCACCTGTGGCTGCCCGCTGGATAGCCCTGGCTAGGGTTCATTGCACCAAAACCTACAGCCAATTCTGGTTCTACAGGAATATGAGAACAGCGTGGGATCTGGCACAAGAGGTGAAGTTCAAACCGTTGGAGGACAATCTGTACACAGTTCAATTCTCTTGCCTTGGGGATTGGGAGCAGATTACTCAGGAAGGTCCATGGCACTTTAGAGGAGATGTTGTAATACTAAAACCCTACGATGGCATAGCCAAACCATCGATAGTACAGCTTGATTCCATCGATATCTGGGTGCAAGTGCATGACGTACCACCTCTTTATGCCCATCTGGTGCCGTCCCTCGCATCAAAAGTGTCACACCCTAGCTAGTTCAAGCATTAGAGTGTGCATCATGTTTAAATTTCTCTTAAATTTGAATGGGGAAAGCAGAAACCCCCAACACCCCCCTGGAAACAACTAGGGTTTACTAAAATTATTTTCAATGAACCTGAAATGCCCTTCTAAAAAGTTCACCCTCCTTTCTTGGGTTAAAACCTCTGGCAAAATTGGTGCACAATTTTCTAGGTCAACAGAAGGTCATTGAATTAAATCATAAGTATTTGAATTTGGGCATTTAAATGCTATAAAATAATTTAAATGCTCAAATAATCCTGGAAATAAATGTTTGCTGTTGGAAATAATCTAAACAGAGCCCACAATTATTTTCAGGATTTTTGGAAACGTTTTAGTATTTTATTTAAAGCCCAACAGTTGCAGTTAATTAGAAAAACAGAAACAAATAAAAAGAGAGAGAAAGAGAGAGGGAAGCCCACCCGGGCCTTACCTGTGCTGGCCCAGCCACCTGGCTCGGCCCAGCCTACTGGCTCTGCCAGTCGTCGTCCTCCTCGCGCCAGAAGGACGCGGAGCGCGTGGCCGGCGCCAGCGGCCACACGCCGGCCACCTCCTGCTTCCGCCGACGCCTGGAGATGCCTAGGGGTGCCACGCGACCCCCACGTTCCCCTCTCATCCTCGCTCACTCTCCCCTCGTCTCCCTCACCCTCTCCCGCACCATGGCCGATGAGCTTGTCGCCGTCTCACCGCCGAAGTCGCGCTCTCCGTCACCCCCTCGCCTCTCTGACCTGTCCAGAAGCTCCGCCTCGACGCCCTCACCCTCCCCACCGATCCAAATCGCCGGAGGCCCTGCATCGCTGCCATCGGATCGTCTTCAACCTCGGTACCCGCCGGACGCCGTTCATCGATTCGCCTCGCTCCGGTCGCCCCCGAGCCCACTGAGCTGCTCATCGACCTCCCTGTGAGCTCCGTCGCCTTTCCCCTCTTCTTTCCCACGCGTTTGCACCCTCTAGGCCATAGTTCCACCATGGCCGAAGCTCGTCTCCGCTCGAGCTCGTCACCGGCGTCGCTCCGGCGACCATTTGGTCCTCCCGTGCTATGCAACGTGCTTGCCGCATCGCGTAGTGCCTCGCTAGCGCTTCAGTTTCCGTGTTTGCACGCCGCAGCCCACTCCCCGCACATGGCCGAACTCCGGCCGCCGCCTTGGAGCTCGCCGTCGTTGTCTCCGGCCACCGTAGGCCCGACCTCCACCACCACTAGATGTGCGACTGCAAGAGCTCTCCAACGAGCCCAAGAACGGCCTCGCCCGTGCCCTGTGGGCGTTTTCCGAGCTGCGCCACAGTTTCGGGCCTCGCCGGCGTCGAGTCGCCGGCGAGTTTGACCCAGTTTGACTCCTGGGTGGGCCCAGGTAGACCCCCCCTGAGTCTATGACAGGTGGGGCCGGTCAGCTAACTAATTTAGGATTAGTTTTAATTAATTTTAATTAATTCAGTCACTGACATGTGGGCCCAGGCCCCACTGACAGCTAATTAGTGTTAATCTAATCCTGTTAATTAGCTGAGAGGCTGACAGAAGGGGCCCACCAGTCAGGTTTGACCTGGGCTGGCGCCTTTGCCCCGCTGAGGTCAGCATGATGCAATGCTGACGCAGTAATGCTTTTTCTGAATTTATTTTTATTCATGAATTTCCAGAAAATAGTTAAAACTTCTAAAAATCATAGAAAATCAACCATAGCTCCAAATGCAAAGATTTATATATGAAAAATGATCAGAAAAATTCAATCTATCCATCTGTAATGGTTTCATGCATGAAAAAACAAGTTTACCTTGCTGTTTAAGCAGAATAAGGAAATGCACTATTAAGGCCATGTTTAATGAGCTAATATTTGAATCTTTGATTCAAATGAGTTCATTCCTTTCTGTTATAGCTTGCATTAGGCCAAGACACATTCATATTGCCATGTCATAGCATGCATCATATTGTTGCATATCGTCATGTGTTGATTGTGTTCCGATGTGTTCTTCGTGGTAGGTTCTGCCTCCGAGGATATTCACGAGTATCCAACTGAAGGGCAGTATCCCACTACCACTCCATCAGGCAAGCAACCATTGATCATTCCGATACAAACCCATGTTCTCTCTTCTGCTCTTGTTTACTGCATTAAGACAACGCGATTCAAACTGTTGTGTGCTACGGTAGTTGAACCCTTATCCTCTGCATGACCTGTCATTGCCACAGTAACTAGATGAAACCCACTAGCATGTGCAGGAGTTGATTGAGCCATGTATGTGATTCCTACCTTGCTATGCCTGCTATGCTTAGAGTTGTGTCAGGTCTGGTTCATCTGGGTGATGGGCCAGAGTGAAATGCTTATGCCGGTAATGTGAGGGGTGTGTTGAACATGTTTTGGTAAAGGTATCGATGAGAGGCCATGTAGGAGTACATGGTGGGTTGTTTCATTGAGGCATCACCCCACCCCGTGGTCCCCGCAGGCCATCGTTTATTGGTCCAAGACCTCATCCTAGCCCCTATGGTCCACAGGCTCCTCAGGACTGTCTGTTCCCGAATGGTCACGTTGAACTTCCAGGCTATGGAGGTGACTTCTATGAGGACTACTACGGAGCTGTCTGAGTTAGTAGTAGTACCACTAGTATTGTAGTAGTTGTATCTCCACTGTCCTGCGAGACTTGTGGAATATGACTTTGTGTGTAATCAAATCCAGAGGTGTAGACAAATACTGTATAGGAGCTTGGAATGCCTCCGATGAGATGTAACGTCTTTCATCATAGTTGTACTGTAGCCTGGGCTTGTACTAAACTATGTATGATGTGTATGACCGTTGGTATATATATGGCAGTTTTATATTACCATGACATACAGATGAACATCTCTGCATTCCGCGTTATCCATTACATTCTGCACTCCTTGCTAAGTTTGAGCCATCCTTATCTAAAGCATTGTCTTGTTTTCTCCTAGGATGGTCAACACCCGCAGCAACCCTGCTGCCTCGGAGCAGGGGGAAGCCAGTGCAGCTAGAGGTGAAAATCTGCCTCACCCGCCTTCTCTGGCCGAAGTAATGCTGGAGGCGGAAAGAAACAAGCGTGAGACTAACCACCCGCTAGAGCGGATTGAGCAGAACACTACACGCCACCCGCGAAATGACTTGGTGTCGATCAATGACTTTATCAAGCTGTACCCACCAAAGTTTAACCATTCCGTCGAACCCCTCAACGCGGATGACTGGCTTCGTAGCATTACCCACAAGCTACGTTCTGCCAACGTAGCCGAAGCCGACAAGGTTACCTATGCTACCTATCACCTCAAAGGCCCTGCTAGCCTTTGGTGGGAATACTTTGAAGCTATGCGCCCGGTCGGCCAAATCACTACTTGGGCTGAATTCAGTGAGGCTTTCCGTGAGCATCACATTCCGGAAGGTCTCATGGATCGCAAGAGGGAGGAGTTCTGCAACTTCACCCAAGGAAGATTGACTGTGGATGCATATAGTCATGAATTTGGGAATCTGGCACGCTATGCTCCCGAAGAGGTATCTACGGACGCTAAGAAGCAAGCAAGGTTCCGCAAGGGACTTAGCCCTGAGCTTCACCGCGGTCTTCGTCTGCACGAGTGCACCTCCTTTCAGAAGTTGGTCAATAAAGCCATCAGTGCTGAGACAGGCCAGACTGATTATGACGCTTCACGCAAGCACTCCCGTGACTTTGGCTCTTCATCCGGCTCTGGAGCTCAGAAGCGCCGGGTGTGGATCCCAAGCACGACACTGCCACCCAGGTTCATCCCGAGGCCATCCTTTGAGGCGCCTCGTCCCAACCAGCAATTTGCACCACCCAAGCCCTATGGTGGCCCCGCTGCTAATGCTGCTCCACGCCCCAATGTGGTGACATGCTTTAAGTGTGGAGAGCCGGGTCACTATAGCCGAGAGTGTCCCCAGAACAACAACCCCAATCAAACCGGAAAGTCCGTTGGCCGTGGTAAGCCTGCGGGAAAAACATTTTACGCCAAGCCGGCCACCACTGCATGTGGCCATGTCAACTATGTTTCAGCCGAGGAGGCTCATGAGGATCCCAACGTTGTCCTTGGTATGCTCCTTGTTAACTGCCATCCGGCATCTGTTCTTTTTGATACTGGAGCATCTCATTCTTTCATATCCGAGAGCTATGCTCGATTGCATAACACGACATTCTGTGACATGCCCACTTCCATGGTAATTCAAACTCCGGGTTCCAAATGGCAAACTTCTAGAGTAAGTCATCGGAACGAAATTCTTGTCGATAGACTTGTCTTCCTTGCATCCTTGATTGCTCTCAAGTCCACGGACATAAACATCATCTTGGGTATGGACTGGATGTCAGCTCATTACGCTAAGATTGATTATGCCACTAGAACCATTCAGCTTACTCACCCATCGGGCAAGACAGTCAATGTCTTAACTCGAGTGGCCAAGCGCCAGCTTTACTCCCTAAATGCCAACCCCCTTCCAGACCTTGAGGATGTTCCGATAGTCCGAGACTTTCCGGATGTCTTTCCAGAAGAACTACCAGGTGTTCCACCTGACAGGGATGTCGAGTTTGTGATAGACCTTGTTCCAGGAACCGTGCCAATTTCTAGAAGACCCTATAAGATGGCACCCTTAGAACTAGCCGAGCTTAAGAACCAACTCGATGAGTCCTTGAAAAAGGGTTTCATCCGTCCTAGTTCCTCTCCTTGGGCTTGCCCCGTCCTCTTCGTCAAGAAGAAGGATGGAACGGATCGAATGGTTGTGGACTACCGCCCTGTCAACCTGGTCACCATCAAGAACAAATACCCGCTTCCTAGGATTAACGATCTGTATGATCAGCTCGCTGGATCCTCAGTCTTTTCCAAGATGGATTTGAGGTTGGGCTACCATCAAATCAAAATCAGAAACAGGGACATTCCCAAAACGGCCTTTGTTACTCGTTATGTCCAATACGAGTACACCGTCATGTCCTTCGGTTTAACCAATGCCCCAGCTACCTTCTCTCGGTTAATGAACTCGGTTTTCATGGAGTACTTGGATAAATTCGTCGTGGTATACCTCGATGACATACTCATCTACTCCAAGAATGAAGAGGAACATGCCGAACATCTAAGGCTGGTATTGATGAAACTTCGAGAGCATCGCCTTTATGCAAAATTCTCCAAGTGTGAATTTTGGTTGCCAGAAGTGACCTATCTAGGCCATGTAATCTCTGGCAAGGGTATTGCTGTCAATCCCGAGCGAGTTCAAGCCATCCTTGATTGGACTCCACCTGAGACGGTCAAACAAGTTCGGAGTTTCCTTGGCTTAGCGAGCTATTGCCGCCGCTTCGTCGAGAATTTCTCCAAGGTTGCTAAACCTCTAACTGAACTCCTCAAGAAAGATAAAAAGTTCGAGTGGACTCCACAGTGCGAGTTCAGCTTTCAGGATCTGAAAAGACGCCTGACATCTACTCCCGTACTGGTACCACCAGATTTCTCCAAGGACTTTATTATCTATTGCGACGCCTCGCGAAAAGGACTAGGTTGCATACTCATGCAGGATCGTCAGGTAATTGCCTATGCTTCACGGAAATTACACCCACATGAGGAAAATTATCCCACACATGATCTAGAGCTTGCACCTGTAGTCCATGCAGTTAAAACCTGGCGACATTACCTCCTCGGTAATCGTTGCGAGATCTTCACCGATCACCAAAGTTTGAAATATATCTTCACCCAACCAGATCTGAATCTCAGGCAAAGACGTTGGGTTGAGTTGATCTCGGATTACGACTTAGGAATAACTTACACCCCGGGCAAAGCCAATATCATGGCTGATGCACTAAGCCATAAATCCTATTGTAACAACCTGATGTTACAACAGAGTCAACCACCTCTCCATGAGGAATTCCGTAAGCTTAACCTTCACATTGTTCCTCGAGGATTCCTATCCACCCTGGTGGCGAAACCTACCCTTATGGATCAAATCATAACCGCCCAGCGGTATGATAAGGGCATATCCCGGATTAAGGAAAACATCGCTAGCAGAGTTGCTAAATGTTTCTCCATGGATGAGCGAGGTGCTGTCTTCTTCGAGAACCGTTTGGTGGTTCCCAAGAAACAACATCTGCGCTAGTTGATCCTTAAGGAAGCTCATGAATCCCCTCTCACCATTCATCCCGGTAGTACTAAAATGTATCAAGACCTACGCCAGAGGTTTTGGTGGACTAGGATGAAGAGAGAAATTGCTCAATACATTGCTAATTGCGACGTTTGTCGTCGTGTTAAAGCAGAGCATCAACGGCCTGCTGGCACTCTTCAACCTTTGGCTATTCCCGAATGGAAATGGGATAAAATCAGTATGGGTTTCATCACTGGGTTTCCCAGGACCAAGAGAGGGAATAATGCCATCTTCGTCGTGATCGACCGTCTTTCCAAAGTAGCCCACTTTCTACCTGTTCGTGAGAGTATCACCGCTAGCCAGCTAGCCAATTTATACATCTCCTGAATAGTGTCTCTTCATGGTGTTCCATTGGAAATTAACTCAGACCGTGGGAGTCTCTTCACCTCTCGATTTTGGGAAAGTTTCCAAAATACTACGGGAACTCGTCTCTCTTTTAGTACTGCCTTCCATCCTCAATCAAGTGGTCAAGTAGAGCGACTGAATCAAATTCTGGAAGATATGCTCCGAGCTTCTGTCATCTTGTTCAGAATGAGTTGGGAGAAATGCCTTCCATTCGCAGAGTTTGCTTATAACAATAGTTATCAAGCCAGCTTGGGCAAGGCTCCTTTCGAAGTTCTCTATGGACGAAAATGTCGAACGCCTCTTAACTGGTCAGAAACCGGGGAAAGACAACTCTTTGGCCCGGATATGATTCAGGAAGCAGAAGAGCAGGTTCGCGTTATTCGTGAGAAATTGAAAACAGCCCAATCTCGTCAAAAGAGTCAATATGATCGTAAACATAAGCCTATGACTTATGAAGTCGATGAGAAGGCTTACCTTCGGGTTACTCCGTTAAAGGGAACCCATCGTTTCGGTATCAAAGGCAAATTGGCCCCTCGTTACATTGGACCCTTTCACATTCTTGCCAAACAAGGAGAAGTTGCCTACCAATTGGAACTACCTCCGCATCTTTCCAGAGTTCACAATGTCTTCCATGTTTCACAACTCAGGCGTTGCTTCGCGGATCCTATCCATGGAGTGGACCACGAAACGCTTGACCTACAAGATAACCTCTCCTATCGGGAATATCCCGTTCGTATCCTTGATCAGGCCGAGCATACCACTCGACGTCAGAATATCAAGCTTCTCAAGGTTCAATGGTCACACCATTCCGAGAAAGAAGCCACTTGGGAAAGGGAGGATCGTCTTCGACTTGAGTACCCCAGCTTCTTCCCGGAGGATCCTAAATCTCGGGACGAGATTCTTTTGAGTGGGGGTGAGTTGTCACACCCTAGCTAGTTCAAGCATTAGAGTGTGCATCATGTTTAAATTTCTCTTAAATTTGAATGGGGAAAGCAGAAACCCCCAACACCCCCCCTGGAAACAACTAGGGTTTACTAAAATTATTTTCAATGAACCTGAAATGCCCTTCTAAAAAGTTCACCCTCCTTGTCTTGGGTTAAAACCTCTGGCAAAATTGGTGCACAATTTTCTAGGTCAACAGAAGGTCATTGAATTAAATCATAAGTATTTGAATTTGGGCATTTAAATGCTATAAAATAATTTAAATGCTCAAATAATCCTGGAAATAAATGTTTATTGTTGGAAATAATCTAAACAGAGCCCACAATTATTTTCAGGATTTTTGGAAACATTTTAGTATTTTATTTAAAGCCCAATAGTTGCAGTTAATTAGAAAAACAGAAACAAATAAAAAGAGAGAGAGAGAGAGAGAGGGAAGCCCACCCGGGCCTTACCTGTGCTGGCCCAGCCACCTGGCTCGGCCTAGCCTACTGGCTCTGCCAGTCGTCATCCTCCTCGCGCTAGAAGGACGCGGAGCGCGTGGCCGGCGCCCGCGGCCACACGCCGGCCACCTCCTGCTTCCGCCGACGCCTGGAGATGCCTAGGGGTGCCACGCGACCCCCATGTTCCCTTCTCATCCTCGCTCACTCTCCCCTCGTCTCCCTCACCCTCTCCCGCACCATGGCCGACGAGCTTGTCGCCGTCTCACCGCCGTAGTCGCGCTCTCCGTCACCCCCTCGCCTCTCTGACCTGTCCAGAAGCTCCGCCGCGATGCCCTCGCCATCCCCACCGAGCCACGCATCGCCGGAGGCCCTGCATCGCCGCCATCGGACCGTCTTCAACCTCGGTACCCGCCGGACACCGTTCATCGATTCGCCTCGCTCCGGTCGCCCCCGAGCCCACTGAGCTGCTCATCGACCTCCCTGTGAGCTCCGCCGCCTTTCCCCTCTTCTTTCCCACGCGTTTGCACCCTCTAGGCCATAGTTCCACCATGGCTGAAGCTCGTCTCCGCTCGAGCTCGTCACCGGCGTCGCTCCGACGACCATTTGGTCCTCCCGTGCTATGCAACGTGCTTGCCGCATCGCGTAGTGCCTCGCTAGCACTTCAGTTTCCGTGTTTACACGCCACAGCCCACTCCCCGCACATGGCCGAACTACGGCCGCCGCCTTGGAGCTCGCCGTCGTCGTCTCCGGCCACCGTAGGCCCGGCCTCCACCGCCACTAGATGCACGACTGTAAGAGCTCTCCAACGAGCCCAAGAACAGCCTCGCCCGTGCCCTGTGGGCGTTTTCCGAGCTGTGCCACAGTCTCGGGCCTCGCCGGTGTCGAGTCGCCGGCGAGTTTGACCCAGTTTGACTCCTGGGTGGGCCCAGGTAGACCCCCCCTGAGTCTATGACAGGTGGGGCCGGTCAGCTAACTAATTTAGGATTAGTTTTAATTAATTTTAATTAATTCAGTCACTGACATGTGGGCCCAGGCCCCACTGACAGCTAATTAGTGTTAATCTAATCCTGTTAATTAGCTGAGAGGCTGACAGAAGGGGCCCACCAGTCAGGTTTGACCTGGGCTAGCGCCTTTGACCCACTGAGGTCAGCATGACGCAATGCTGATGCAGTAATGCTTTTTCTGGATTTATTTTTATTCAGGAAGTTCCAGAAAATAGTTAAAACTTCTAAAAATCATAGAAAATCAACCATAGCTCCAAATGCAAAGATTTATATATGAAAAATGATCAGAAAAATTCAATCTATCCATTTGTAATGGTTTCATGCATGACAAAACAAGTTTACCTTGCTGTTTAAGCAGAATAAGGAAATGCACTATTAAGGCCATGTTTAATGAGCTAATATTTGAATCTTTAATTCAAATGAGTTCATTCCTTTCTGTTATAGCTTGCATTAGGCCAAGACACATTCATATTGCCATGTCATAGCATGCATCATATCGTTGCATATCATCATGTGTTGATTGTGTTCCGATGTGTTCTTCGTGGTAGGTTCTGCCTCCGAGGATATTCACGAGTATCCAACTGAAGGGCAGTATCCCACTACCACTCCATCAGGCAAGCAACCATTGATCATTCCGATACAAACCCATGTTCTCGCTTCTGCTCTTGTTTACTGCATTAAGACAATGCGATTCAAACGGTTGTGTGCTACGGTAGTTGAACCCTTATCCTCTGCATGACCTGTCATTGCCACAGTAACTAGATGAAACCCACTAGCATGTGTAGGAGTTGATTGAGCCATGTATGTGATTCCTACCTTGCTATGCCTGCTATGCTTAGAGTTGTGTCAGGTCTGGTTCATCTGGGTGATGGGCCAGAGTGAAATGCTTATGCCGGTAATGTGAGGGATGTGTTGAACATGTTTTGGTAAAGGTATCGATGAGAGGCCATGTAGGAGTACATGGTGGGTTGTTTCATTGAGGCCGTCCCTAAGAACTGAGATCTGTATGTGTGATTTAAGATTCAGCTACTACCATGCATTGGGATCCTTAATTGACCCTCTCGGCTTCTTAACCACCCTAGTACTCTGTCCAGGAGTTGAAAATAGTTTCTGGTGTTTGTAGGTTATGTGTTGGCAGTCGTGCATAGCGCTGACCCTAGGGGTGGGCTATGTTGCGGTAGATACACCGTGGCACGGTGTACCGAGTCACCCGTTTGGTGTCTCGGGATCCCTGTTCACATCGTTCGGGGCCGTATGTGGAAACCTCGGCCGGACTCCCTGCGAATGGAACCTGGATAGGCGATAAACCTGGACTAGAGACTTAAGTGTTTAGGTAGGCCGTGGCCGACACCCTCGCTGGGCTTCCGCTTGAAGGTTGCCGAGTACATGTCGTGTAAACGGCGGTAAGTGGTGAAAGCGTGTATGAAGAAGTACACCCCTGCAGGGTATAAAACTATTCGAATAGCCGCGTCCGCGGTAAAGGACTACTTGGTTGCCTATACAGTTCATAGACAAGTTAATGGGTACTAATAAAAGACTCAAGATAAGTGTGAGTACCGAGGATGGCCCTCTCGTAGGATGACGAGGGAGGATCCTCGGTGGAGTATTGTGTTGGTGAGTAGTGGACTCGTGTGCGAAAACTATTTTACTGGTGAAGTTCCGTAGGATAGCTTAGCCAAGAGTCAAAGCTGGCTTGCTGCATTAACCCCACCACCTTCTTGAGAATAAGCATGTATAGTAGGTTCTGATGTAAGACTTGCTGAGTATCTTTGTACTCATGTTTGCTTAAATACTGTTTTCAGACGACAACACCGCCCCCTCCGATGGGTTCTACGTAGACCTTGATGTCGACGAGTAACTAGCCACCCAGGTGGTGATCCTGGCCAAGGAGGGCCCTATGTAGATAGACAGGCTTCGAGAAGCCTTCTTTCTTTCTAGAGTCTGTACTCAGACTAGTTGCTTCCGCATGTGCTTGTATGTTTGTATGACTTGAGTGTCGGGTCATGTGACCCCTATCTGTATGAACATGTTATGTATGACTCCCTGGAGCCTTTAAATAAAGTACTTGAGTTGTAGAGTTTTGTTGTGATGCCATGTTGTATGTACTCATATCGGGCATATTGTGTGTATGATTGAAATGCTTGGTATGAGTGGGATCCGACAATCTAGTTGTTTATCCTTGGCAGCCTTTCTTATGGGGAAATGTAGTCTAGTGTTCCTCGAGCCATAGTAGTCCGCTACAGCCCGGTTCACCGTAGTCCTGCTAGCCTAGCACTACTGTTCAGGACACTTGACTGGCCGGCATGTGTTTCACTTCATACCTATGTCTGTCCCTTCGGGGAAATGTTACGATGTGACTTCCGGAGTCCTGCCTAGCCTGCTACAGCCCGGGTTCCCCGGAGTCCTGTTAGCCCAGTGCTACAGCCCAGAATCAATCGCTGATGACCGACATGCTTGATGTGATTCATGTATGCCTTTCTCCATAGGTCTGTGCCGCTTTGGGTTCATGACTAGCCATGTCGGCCCGGGTTCTCTGTCATATGGATGCTAGCGACACCATCATATACGTGAGCCAAAAGGCGCAAACAGTCCCGGGCCATGGTAAGGCGACACCCGTGGGATACCGTGCGTGAGGCCGCAAAGTGATATGAGGTATTACCGGCTAGATCGGTGTGACTTGGAATCGGGGTCCTGACAAAAAGTGGGTGAAGTTCTCTATGTTGAACCCCAATCACCAGACTTCACCGAAAACTTTCACCATGTATGGGTTCGGATCAGTGTATTGAAACCTCTGAAAAATGCAGTTTCCATGATCAGAGAAGGGAAGCGACAGATATACAGGGTGAAATATGAAAAGCTCCCGGATTGGTGCGTTGTCTGCGGTAAGCTGGGGCATTTGTTCAAGGAACATGGTGATGGAATCCATCCACCGGCCGTGCTGGTTTTCAAAGATTTGCGAGCGACATGGGCTATGCGCACCGGCCAGGGACCTAGGGCCGGTCGAGGCCGAAGGGGTGGACGTAGAGGGGGCCGCACTGGTGACCGCGGCCGAGAGGATTTCTATGATGACAAGGGGAAGGACAGCACCCAAGTCAGGAAGGATGAAGATGCTTACATGGATGAAGTCGGTCTCAATAGGAAGAGGGGAGCAGCTCATGCTCAGGCCGTGAATGGTGTGGCCAAAACCATAATGCTGCTGGAGGGTGGGACAAGTATGGCAGCTCTGGTGGATCCAATAAGTTCTTCTTCGAAACAGGAGCCAAAGAGGAACAGGCAGACACCTATGGATACCAGCTTAAGCAGCGGGATGAGCAACAATAACAACAAAACCTATGAAGCGCGTTTGGCGGGCTCCATCGAGGAGTCGCACCGAGCACAATGAGTTTCCTATGCTGGAACTGTCGCGGGGCTGGCAAACCCGCGACAGTTCGAGAACTTCGTGACCTCACGAGGCAACTTGCCCCCTCAATATTGTGCATTGTTGAAACCCAAATTGTGGGCTCTCGAGTAGAGAATATGGTGGAGTCATTAGGCTTTAATAAAAGTTTTGTTGTTAGTAGCCGTGGTAGAAGTGGTGGACTGGGAATTATTTGGAATGATGAAATAAAGCTTGAGGTTATTGGTTACTCTGATTATCATATTGATGTGACGGTTGATGAACTTGTAGACACAAAGATCAGAGCAACTTTTGTTTGCGGTGAAGCACAAGTTAACCTACGTTATAAAACCTGGGATACACTTAGGGGGATAGCTGGCTCTAGCAGTCTCCCCTGGGTCGTAATCTATGACTTCAATGAGGTACTACATGCTCACGAACATGATGGTGTGGGTAGTCGAAGCCAATCTCAAATGGATGCTTTCTGCGATGCGCTGGATACATGCGGCCTGGCAGATATTGGTTACATTGGTAGGAGTTGGACCTTTGAGAAGAAAGTAGTTGGAGGGTCGTTCACTAAGGTATGACTCAACAGAAGCGTAGCAAATATGGAGTGGTGTTTGGCCTTTCCGGACACAATTATCGAACACAAGGATGCAGCGTCTTCAGACCACGTACCCATATACGTGAAGATCAAGGATATGCATGCATGCAGGCGGGCCCCGCGCAGGTTTAAATACAAACTTTGCTGGGAGCGTGACCCAGCACTAGTGGATGTGCTGAGCGCGGGCTGGGCTCTTTCCCTGAGTGATTCGGCTGTGCAGCTAGGGGACAAGCTCAGGAATCTTGCAGATGATTTGTCTCATTGGGATCGGGTGCATTTTGGCAACATACGCATGCGGATCCGCTGCTTGCAGGGTCAGCTACAGGAGTTGCAGGTGAAGGAAATATGCCCTAGAGGCAATAATAATGTTATTATTTTATTTCCTTATATCATGATAAATGTTTATTATTCATGCTAGAATTGTATTATCCGGAAACATAATACTTGTGTGAATACATAGACAAACTAAACATCACTAGTATGCCTCTACTTGACTAGCTCATTAATCAAAGATGGTTATGTTTCCAAACCATAGACATGTGTTGTCATTTGATTAACGGGATCACATTATTAGGAGAATGATGTGATTGACATGACCCATTCCATTAGCTTAGCACCCGATCGTTTAGTATGTTGCGGTTGCTTTCTCCATGACTTATACATGTTCCTATGACTATGAGATTATGCAACTCCCGTTTGCCGGAGGAACACTTTGTGTGCTACCAAACGTCACAACGTAACTGGGTGATTATAAAGGAGCTCTACAGGTGTCTCCAAAGGTAAATGTTGGGTTGGCGTATTTCGAGTTCGAGATTAGGATTTGTCACTCCGATTGTCAAAGAGGTATCTCTGGGCCCTCTCGGTAATGCACATCACATAAGCCTTGCAAGCATTGCAACTAATGAGTTAGTTGCGAGATGATGTATTACGAAACGAGTAAAGAGACTTGCCGGTAACGAGATTGAACTAGGTATTGAGATACCGACGATCGAATCTCTGGCAAGTAACATACCGATGACAAAGGGAACAAAGTATGTTGTTATGCGATCTCACCGATAAAGATCTTCGTAGAATATGTAGGAGCCAATATGAGCATCCAGTTTCCGCTATTGGTTATTGACCGGAGACATGTCTCGGTCATGTCTACATTGTTCTCGAACCCGTAGGGTCCGCACGCTTAAGGTTTCGATGATAGTTATATTATGAGTTTATGAGTTTTGATGTACTGAAGTTAGTTTGGAGTCCCGGATGTGATCACGGACATAACGAGGAGTCTCGAAATGGTCGAGACATAAAGATTGATATATTGGACGGCTATATTCGGACACCGGAAGTGTTCCGGGTGATTTCGGAGAAAACTGGAGTACTCGAGGGTTACC
>NC_041388.1:559756363-559807914 GCF_002162155.2 Triticum dicoccoides | reverse complement strand
GGCCTTAGTGGAGAAAGAGAAGGGCAGCCAGGGTGGGCCGCGCGCCTCCTCCCCCTGGTCCGAATTGGACTAGGAGAGGGGGGGCGGCGCCCCCCTTTCCTTCTCCCTCCCCACTTCCTTCCCCCTCCTAGTAGGACTCCTACTAGGAGGAGGACTCCTCCTTGGTGCACCTATAGGGCCGGATGGCCTCCTCCCCTTGCTCCTTTATATACGGGGGCAGGGGGCACCCCTAGACACACAAGTTGATCCACGTGATCGTTTTCTTAGCCGTGTGCGGTGCCCCCTTCCACCATAATCCTCGATAATATTGTAGCGGTGCTTAGGCGAAGCCCTGCGACGGTAGAACATCAAGATCGTCACCACGCCGTCGTGCTGACGGAACTCTTCCCCGACACTTTTGCTGGATCGGAGTCCGGGGATCGTCATCGAGCTGAACGTGTGCTAAAACTCGGAGGTGCCGTAGTTTCGGTGCTTGATCGGTCGGGCCGTGAAGACGTACGACTACATCAACCGCGTTGTCATAACGCTTCCGCTGTCGGTCTACAAGGGTACGTAGATCACACTCTCCCCTCTCGTTGCTATGCATCACCATGATCTTGCGTGTGCATAGGAAATTTTTTGAAATTACTATGTCCATGAACAGTGGCATCCGAGCCTAGGTTTTATGTTTTGATGTTATATGCATGAGTAGAACACAAGTGAGTTGTGGGCGATATAAGTCATACTGCTTACCAGCATGTCATACTTTGGTTCGGCGGTATTGTTGGACGAAGCGGCGCGGACCAACATTACGCGTACGCTTACGCGAGACCAGTTCTCCCGACGTGCTTTGCACAAAGGTGGCTAGCGGGTGTCAATTTCTCCAAAGTTGAACCGAGTGTGGCTACGCCCGGTCCTTGCGAAGGTTAAAACAGCACCAACTTGACAAACTATCATTGTGGTTTTGATGCGTAGGTAAGATTGGTTCTTGCTTAAGCCTGTAGCAGCCACGTAAAACTTGCAACAACAAAGTAGAGGACGTCTAACTTGTTTTTGCAGGGCATGTTGTGATGTGATATGGTCAAGACATGATGCTAAATTTTATTGTATGAGATGATCATGTTTTGTAACCAAGTTATCGGCAACTGGCAGGAGCCATATGGTTGTCACTTTATTGTATGCAATGCAATTGCGTTGTAATGCTTTACTTTATCACTAAGCGGTAGCGATAGTCGTGGAAGCATAAGATTGGCGAGACGACAACGATGCTATGATGGTGATCAAGGTGTCGCGACGGTGACGATGGTGATCACGACGGTGCTTCGAAGATGAAGATCACAAGCACAAGATGATGATGGCCATATCATATCACTTATATTGATTGCATGTGATGTTTATCTTTTATGCATCTTATCTTGCTTTGATTGACGGTAGCATTTTAAGATGTTCTCTCACTAATTATCAAGAAGTGTTCTCCCTGAGTATGCACCGTTGCGAAAGTTCTTCGTGCTAAGACACCACGTGATGATCGGGTGTGATAGGCTCTACGTTCAAATACAACGGGTGCAAAACAGTTGTACACGCGGAATACTCAGGTTATACTTGATGAGCCAAGCATATAGAGATATGGCCTCGGAACACGGAGACCGAAAGGTCGAGCGTGAATCATATAGTAGATATGATCAACATAGTGATGTTCACCAATGAAACTACTCCATCTCACGTGATGATCGAACATGGTTTAGTTGATTCGGATCACATAATCACTTAGAGGATTAGAGGGATGTCTATGTAAGTGGGATTTCTTTAGTAATATGATTAATTGAACCTAAATTTATCATGAACTTAGTACCTGATAGTATCTTGCTTTTTTATATTTGATTGTAGATAGATGGCCCGTGCTGTTGTTCCATTGAATTTTAATGCGTTCCTTGAGAAAGCAAAGTTGAAAGATGATGGTAGCAATTACACGGATTGGGTCCGTAACTTGAGGATTATCCTCATTGCTGCACAGAAGAATTACGTCCTGGAAGCACCGCTGGGTGCTAGGCCTGCTGCTGGAGCAACACCAGATGTTATGAACGTCTGGCAGAGAAAAGCTGATGACTACTCGATAGTTCAGTGTGCCATGCTTTACGGCTTAGAATCGGGACTTCAACGACGTTTTAAAACGTCATGGAGCATATGAGATGTTCCAAGAGTTGAAGTTAATATTTCAAGCAAGTGCCCGGATTGAGAGATATGAAGTCTCCAATAAGTTCTATAGCTGCAAGATGGAGGAGAACAGTTCTGTCAGTGAGCATATACTCAAAATGTCTGGGTATAATAATCACTTGATTCAATTGGGAGTTAACCTTCCAGATGATTGCATCATTGACAGAATTCTCCAATCACTGCCACCAAGCTACAAGAGCTTCGTGATGAACTATAATATGCAAGGGATGAATAAGACTATTCTCGAGCTCTTCGCAATGCTGAAAGCTGCGGAGGTAGAAATCAAGAAGGAGCATCAAGTGTTGATGGTCAACAAGACCACTAGTTTCAAGAAAAAGGGCAAAGGAAAGAAGAAGGGGAACTTCAAAAAGAACAGCAAGCAAGTTGCTACTCAAGAGAAGAAACCCAAACCTGGACCTAAGCCTGAAACTTAGTGCTTCTACTACAGGCAGACTGGTCACTGGAAGCGGAACTGCCCCAAGTATTTGGCGGATAAGAAGGATGGCAAGGTGAACAAAGGTATATGTGATATACATGTTATTGATGTGTACCTTACTAATGCTCGCAGTAGCACCTGGGTATTTGATACTGGTTCTATTGCTAACATTTGCAACTCAAAACAGGGACTACAGATTAAGCGAAGATTGGCTAAGGACGAGGTGACGATGCGCGTGGGAAATGGTTCCAAAGTCGATGTGATCGCGGTCGCCACACTACCTCTACATCTACCTTCAGTATTAGTATTAGACCTAAATAATTGTTATTTGATGCCAGCGTTAAGCATGAACATTATATATGGATCTTGTTTGATGCGAGACGGTTATTCATTTAAATCAGAGAATAATGGTTGTTCTATTTATATGAGTAATATCTTTTATGGTCATGCACCCTTAAAGAGTGGTCTATTCTTATTAAATCTCGATAGTAGTGACACACATATTCATAATGTTGAAGCCAAAAGATGCAGAGTTGATAATGATAGTGCAACTTATTTGTGGCACTGCCGTTTGGGTCATATCGGTGTAAAGCGCATGAAGAAACTCCATACTGATGGACTTTTGGAACCACTTGATTATGAATCACTTGGTACTTGTGAACCGTGCCTTATGGGTAAGATGACAAAAACACCGTTCTCCGGTACTATGGAGAGAGCAACAGATTTGTTGGAAATCATACATACAGATGTATGTGGTCCGATGAATGTTGAGGCTCATGGCGGATATCGTTATTTTCTCACCTTCACAGATGACTTAAGCAGATATGGGTATATCTACTTAATGAAACATAAGTCTGAAATGTTTGAAAAGTTCAAATTTCAGAGTGAAGTTGGAAATCATCGTAACAAGCAAATAAAATTCCTACGATCTGATCGTGGAGGAGAATATTTGAGTTACGAGTTTGGTGTACATTTGAAACAATGCGGAATAGTTTCGCAACTCACGCCACCCGGAACACCATAGCGTAATGGTGTGTCCGAATGTCGTAATCATACTTTACTAGATATGGTGCGAGCTATGATGTCTCTTACTGATTTACCGCTATCGTTTTGGGGATATGCTCTAGAGACGGCCGCATTCACGTTAAATAGGGCACCATCAAAATCCGTTGAGACGACACCTTATGAACTGTGGTTTAGCAAGAAACCAAAGTTGTTGTTTCTGAAAGTTTAGGGCTGTGATGCTTATGTGAAAAAGCTTCAACCTGATAAGCTCGAACCCAAATCGGAGAAATGTGTCTTCATAGGCTATCCAAAGGAAACTATTGGATACACCTTCTATCACAGATCCAAAGGCAAGACTTTTGTTGCTAAATTTGGAAACTTTCTAGAGAAGGAATTTCTCTCGAAAGAAGTGAGTGGGAGGAAAGTAGAACTTGACGAGGTAACTGTACCTGCTCCCTTATTGGAAAGTAGTACATCACAGAAACCAGTTTCTGTGACACCTACACCAATTAGTGAGGAAGCTAATGATGATGATCATGAAACTTCAGAACAAGATACTACTGAACCTCGTAGATCAACCAGAGTAAGATCTACACTAGAGTGGTACGGTAATCCTGTTTTGGAAGTCATGCTACTAGATCATGATGGACCTACGAACTATGAAGAAGCGATGGTGAGCCCAGATTCCGCAAAATGGCTTGAAGCCATGAAATCTGAGATGGGATCCATGTATGAGAACAAAGTATGGACTTTGGTTGACTTGCCCAATGATCGGCAAGCAATTGAGAATAAATGGATCTTCAAGAAGAAGATTGACGCTGACGGTAATATTACTGTCTACAAAGCTCGACTTGTCGCAAAAGGTTTTCGACAAGTTCAAGGGATTGACTACGATGAGACCTTCTCACCCGTAGCGATGCTTAAGTCTGTCCGAATCATGTTAGCAATTGCCGCATTTTATAATTATGAAATTTGGCAGATGGATGTCAAAACTACATTCCTTCATGGATTTCTGGAAGAAGAGTTGTATATGATGCAACCGGAAGGTTTTGTCGATCCAAAGGGAGCTAACAAAGTATGCAAGCTCCAGCGATCCATTTATGGACTGGTGCAAGCTTCTCGGAGTTGGAATAAATGCTTTGATAGTGTGATCAAAGCATTTGGTTTGTACAGACTTTTGGAGAAGCCTGTATTTACAAGAAAGTGAGTGGGAGCTCTGTAGCATTTCTGATATTATATGTAGATGACATATTACTAATCGGAAATGATATAGAATTTCTGAATAGCATAAAGGGATACTTGAATAAGAGTTTTTCAATGAAAGACCTCGGTGAAGCTGCTTACATATTGGGCATTAAGATCTATAGAGATAGATCAGACGCTTAATTGGACTTTCACAAAGCACATACCTTGACAAAATTTTGAAGAAGTTCAAAATGGATCAAGCAAAGAAAGGATTCTTGCCTGTGTTACAAGGTGTGAAATTGAGTAAGACTCAATGCCCGACCAATGCAGAAGATAGAGAGAAAATGAAAGATGTTCCCTATGCTTCAGCCATAGGCTCTATCATGTATGCAATGCTGTGTACTAGACCTGATGTGTGTCTTGCTATAAGTCTAGCAGGGAGGTACCAAAGTAATCCAGGAGTGGATCACTTGACAGCGGTCAAGAACATCCTGAAATACCTGAAAAGGACTAAGGATATGTTTCTCATATATGGAGGTGACAAAGAGCTCATAGTAAATGGTTACGTTGATGCAAGCTTTGACACTGATCCGGACGATTCTAAATCGCAAACCGGATACGTGTTTACATTAAACGGTGGAGCTGTCAGTTGGTGCAGTTCTAAACAAAGCGTTGTGGCGGGATCTACATCTGAATCGGAGTACATAGCTGCTTCGGAAGCAGCAAACGAAGGAGTCTGGATGAAGGAGCTCATATCCGATCTAGGTGTCATACCTAGTGCATCGAGTCCAATGAAAATCTTTTGTGACAATACTGGTGCAATTGCCTTGGCAAAGGAATCCAGATTTCACAAGAGAACCAAGCACATCAAGAGACGCTTCAATTCCATCCGGGATCCAGTCCAGGTGGGAGACATAGAGATTTGCAAGATACATACGGATCTGAATGTTGCAGACCCGTTGACGAAGCCTCTTCCATGAGCAAAACATGATCAGCACCAAAGCTCCATGGGTGTTAGAATCATTACAGTGTCATCTAGATTATTGACTCTAGTGCAAGTGGGAGACTGAAGGAAATATGCCCTAGAGGCAATAATAATGTTATTATTTTATTTCCTTATATCATGATAAATGTTTATTATTCATGCTAGAATTGTATTATCCGGAAACATAATACTTGTGTGAATTCATAGACAAACTAAACGTCACTAGTATGCCTCTACTTGACTAGCTCATTAATCAAAGATGGTTATGTTTCCTAACCATAGACATGTGTTGTCATTTGATTAACGGGATCACATTATTAGGAGAATGATGTGATTGACATGACCCATTCCATTAGCTTAGCACCCGATCGTTTAGTATGTTGCGGTTGCTTTCTTCATGACTTATACATGTCCCTATGACTATGAGATTATGCAACTCCCGTTTGCCGGAGGAACACTTTGTGTGCTACCAAACGTCACAACGTAACTGGGTGATTATAAAGGAGCTCTACAGGTGTCTCCAAAGGTAAATGTTGGGTTGGCGTATTTCGAGATTAGGATTTGTCACTCCGATTGTCAAAGAGGTATCTCTGGGCCCTCTCGATAATGCACATCACATAAGCCTTACAAGCATTGCAACTAATGATTTAGTTGCGAGATGATGTATTACGAAACGAGTAAAGAGACTTGCCGGTAACGAGATTGAACTAGGTATTGAGATACCGACGATCGAATCTCGGGCAAGTAACATACCGATGACAAAGGGAACAACGTATGTTGTTATGCGGTCTGACCGATAAAGATCTTCATAGAATATGTAGGAGCCAATATGAGCATCCAGGTTCCGCTATTGGTTATTGACCGGAGACATGTCTCGGTCATGTCTACATTGTTCTCGAACCCGTAGGGTCCGCATGCTTAAGGTTTCGATGACAGTTATATTATGAGTTTATGAGTTTTGATGTACCGAAGTTAGTTCGGAGTCCCGGATGTGATCACGGACATAACGAGGAGTCTCAAAATGGTCGAGACATAAAGATTGATATATTGGACGGCTATATTCGGACACCGGAAGTGTTCCGGCTGATTTCGGAGAAAACCGGAGTACCCGAGGGTTACCGAAACCCCCCCGGGAGAAGTAATGGGCCATATGGGCCTTAGTGGAGAAAGAGAAGGGCAGCCAGGGTGGGCCGCGCGCCTCCTCCCTCCTGGTCCGAATTGGACTAGGAGAGGGGGGGCGGCGCCCCCCTTTCCTTCCCTCTCCCCACTTCCTTCCCCCTCCTAGTAGGAGTCCTACTCCTACTAGGAGGAGGACTCCTCCTTGGCGCGCCTATAGGGCCGGCCGGCCTCCTCCCCTTGCTCCTTTATATACGGGGGCAGGGGCACCCCTAGACACACAAGTTGATCCACGTGATCGTTTTCTTAGCCGTGTGCGGTGCCCCCTTGCACCATAATCCTCGATAATATTGTAGCGGTGCTTAGGCGAAGCCCTGCAACGGTAGAACATCAAGATTGTCACCACGCCGTCGTGCTGACGGAACTCTTCCCCGACACTTTGCTGGATCGGAGTCCAGGGATCGTCATCAAGTTGAACGTGTGCTAAAACTCGGAGGTGCCGTAGTTTCGGTGCTTGACCGGTCGGGCTGTGAAGATGTACGACTACATCAACCGCGTTGTCATAACGCTTCCGCTGTCGGTCTACAAGGGTACGTAGATCACACTCTCCCCTCTCGTTGCTATGCATCACCATGATCTTGCGTGTGCGTAGGATTTTTTTTGAAATTACTACGTTCCCCAACAGCGGGACTCCCGAGGAAGATCTGGCCCTTCGCCTGCTGAACTAAAAACTGTGGATAACTTGGTAGAACTTCTTCACCGCGAGGACATTTTGTGGTGACAGAGAGAGCCAGGGTTGAGTGGCTAATGCATGGTGACAAAAACACCTGTTTTTTCATCTAAGGGCGAGCAGGCGTTGGAGGAAGAATCATATCAAATCCCTACAGCGGCCGGATGGACAAATGGCAACGGACGCGAGTGAGATGGAAACAATGGCTACCGGGTTCTACAAAGAATTGTACACATCTCAAGGAGTCCAAGGTATGGACCAGGTGCTGGATATTGTGCCCAGGAAGGTCTCACAGGAGATGAATGAGGGTTTGAACGCCCCATATACTGCAGAAGAGATCAAGGCCGCATTGTTTCAAATGTTTCCTACAAAAGCACCGGGCCCCGACGGCTTCCCAGCTTATTTTTTCCAGCGCCAGTGGGATGTTTGCGGAGACGAGGTAACTAAAGCTGTTTTAAAAATTGTAGAGGGGAATGAGTCGGACGAGAGCATTAATGACACTACTTTGGTGCTTATTCCAAAGGTGAAAACCCCAACACTTCTGTCTCAATTCCGGTCAATCAGTTTATGCAATGTACTTTATAAGATAGCGTCAAAGGTGATATCAAACAGGCTTAAACTTATACTACCGGATATAATCTCCGAGGAACAGTCTGCCTTTGTGCCAGGTAGGATGATCACTGACAACATAATCATGGCCTATGAATGTCTACATTTCATGAAACAGAACAAAGCAAAGAAACATCAATCTTGTGACCTAAATATTGACATGATGCAGGCCTATGACAAGTTGAGTGGGATTATCTGTGAGCCATTATGTTAAAGCTGGGATTCTCGGCTCAGTGGGTGGATATTGTGATGAGTCTTGTTTCCACTGTTAATTTTTCTGTACTTTTTGGTGGGAAGAAGATTGAAAGTTTTAAGCCTTCTAGAGGTATAAGGCAGGGGGACCCAATATCCCTGTACTTGTTCTTGATAGCAGCAGAGGGCCTGTCGTGCCTGTTAAAATCGAGAAGTGAGTCATCCAATTTGGAGGGGCTGAAGGTGGCACCGTCGGTGCCACCGGTTAACCATCTCTTATTCACTGATGACAGCCTGCTGTTTTTTTAAGGCAAATGGTACGGGTGCTACTGAGGTGAACCGGGTTCTTGAACTCTATTGTCAGGCATCGGGACAGAGAATCAACAACACAAAGTCATCAATATATTTCAGTAAGGGGGTGCCGGACAGTGTTCGGGAGGCAATAAAAACTACTTTGAATGTGCCCAATGAAACGCTCAATGAAAAATATCTCAGGATGCCTTCTGGTATTGGAAACAGCAAGAATGGCTCTATAAAATACTTGAAAGATAGGTTGTGGAGCAAGGTCCAGGGGTGGATAGAGACAACTATGTCGTCGGCAGGAAAAGAAGTACTTGTGAAATCAGTAGCCCAGCCAGTGCCAGTGTATTCAATGTCTTGTTTCAAACTTCCCCGAGGGCTTTGTGAACACCTTAACAAACTCATTAGAAAGTTTTGGTGGGGGAGCAGAGATGGAAAAAGAAAGCCCCATTGGGTGTCATGGAAAGAGATGACCCAACCGAAAGGTATGGGGGGCCTTGGTTTTAAGGATTTCGAGTTGTTCAACTTATCAATGCTCGCTAGGCAGGCTTGGCATCTATTATAGCATCCGGAGAGTATGTGCGCGAGGTTGCTAAAGGGTATATACTACCCGGACGGTATGATCTTGAACTCTCAACTAGGCAACGGCCCAAGCCAGGTTTGGAGAGCTATAATTGAAGGACGTGATATATTGCAACAGGGGCTGATTCCGTCGCATTGGCAATGGAGAAAGCACGCGAGTCTGGGAGGATAACTGGTTACCTAGACCAGAGATGAAGATGCCCTATGGTTGCTTGAGTACTGACCCACCGACTTTTGTCTCTGAATTGATTGACATGACATCGGCCACCTGGGATAAACAGAAAATCCAAACGTCTTTCCTTAATATGGACGCGAAGATCATACTGGGTATCCCTCTTTGCACAATGAATGTAAGTGATTTTTGGAGTTGGGGCTATGAGAAGAATGGGATTTTCTCGGTCAAATCCGCATATCGCATGCTTGTCAGCACAAGGCAACGGCGGGAATTATGGTTGGAAAATAGGTCGGGCTCATCTAATTTGGCAGCAGAAGAAGCACAATGGAAGAGATTATGGAAAACAGAAGTTCCTGGGAAAGTACATATGTTTATTTGGACACTATCCAAACATTCTATACCAACTAATGATGTTCGTGCACATAGGCACATGTCAGACTCCAGTGCTTGTGGGCTATGCGGGGCCCCAGATTCATGGAGACACTCCCTCCTGGAATGCACAATGTCAAGATGCACATGGGCTATGGTGGATGATGAGCTAGCGCTAACCCTAGCGACTATCACTGAACCACATGCTAAGCATTGGCTATTCACTCTGATTGACTCTCTATCACATGAGGCTTTTGTGAAGCTAGCGGTAACACTATGGGCGATTTGGGCGGCTCGAAGGAAAGCTATACATGAAGGCATATTCCGAAGTCCACAAGCTATCCACGGATTCATAAATAGATACCTTGTTGAGCTGAAAATGCTGGCGGAACCACAGAAACAACAACAACGCGCAACTCTGACATCTACTACAACAATCCAGCGGCCCAAAGCTCCACCACATGGTCATGCAAAAATTCATGTTGATGCCGCGTGTCGGAAGGGTCTGGGAGGATCAGTTGCTGCTGTATGCCGGGATGAAACATGTGCTTACTTAGGGAGCTCGGCTCTCGTGATAGCAGGAGTAGACGACTCTGAAATTCTGGAAACGATTGCTTGTCGGGAAGGCCTCGCTCTGGCTCAGGATCTTAACATCCACAACCTAGTCGTTGCTTCAGACTCCAAAGGTGTAGTGGAAGCGATTAACAGAAAAAGTCGGGGAAACAGTGGTGCCATTATGTTTGAGATTCACGGTAGAGTTTCTTCTTTAAATTGTGTTTTTGTCTTTGAAGGTCGTGTCGTTAATGTAGAGACATATAGATTAGCCAAGCATGCTTTTTCGTCAGGTCCGGAGCGATATATTTGGCTAGGCCAACCCCATGACCACAGATGTATTCCACTTAATGTGGTTTTTCATGAATAAAGCTTGGCTACTCCCTCAAAAAAAATTGATACGGGAGTTTGGATTCTAATTGAGTTAGCCGTATGGAGGGCGGTGGTGGGGTCGGAGGAACAGGCCGTAGCGCGCGGGTGGATCCAAGGATTTACGGCCTCAGGCGGGCGTCCGAAAGCAGCCTCGTGTTTTTGGGCAGTTCGCTTGATATCTTTATCTTTATCTTTATTCTACTAATAAAGCACCTATTGCTTCTGGTGGTACGTCATTTAATTTACCCTATAAGTTGACAAAATTTACCCACCAATGCCACCCGTAAGTTAAAAAACGGTTCGGTTCCACCAAATTCGCCGCCGCGCTCAGTTTTAAGATGATGATGCTGAATACATATCAAGTGCATGGAGACAGCACAGTGGCTAAATCCTCTCTTTTCTACCCTGGACATCAGGGTTCGATCCCCAAGTGCCGCATATTTCCCCAACCTTTTTTGTCAGGCACGTCCCTACCCACCCAGTGCGCGTTAAGTGGGCCGGCGCACAGGGCGTGGCGCCACTTTTTTTCTTTTCTTTTGCATTTCGTCTTCTGCTTTTTTTTCTCATTTCTTTTTTTTTAGTTTTTTCCTTCTTTAAATTAATTTGAGATTTCCAAAATTCAAAAGATTGTGAATTTTTAAAAACATGTTCGACAAATCATAAAATGTTTGTGATTTCAAAAATGTGTGGGAAATCATAAAAATTTTGCAGTTTCAAAAATATAATTGATTTTTCAAAAGTGTTCGCAAATTATTAAAAAAAAGCACAATTTGGAAAAAAATGTCGGGAGGTAAAACCATGTACATGATTTTTGAAAAAATAATCGTGTATTCAAGACAAATTCGTGAATCTGACAAAAATGTCCATAAGATTTTAGAAAATATTGAAAAAACTCAAAAAAATTGCAAGTTTGTGGTTGATGAGATTTGTTTTTAAAGTGTGTCGTGTAGTGGCAAGCTCATTGCCTTGGGATTTACCAAGTCGACTATATTGCGATCACGTGGACATCGCATCCATCATCAGCGAGGGTGGGAATAAAGATAAGTGGCAACATGGCGAGTCACTATGTCAAAATAGAGGACGCTCATATGTCAAGGTATTTTTTTTAACACTCATATGTCAAGGTATTGAGTCATACTTATTTGGCTAGAGTGTAATTTTTTATCCTCAGGTTCTGCAGATTTTCCCCTCTTTTTGTGATGCACCTCCCCCCTCCCCAGTGCGCGTTCACGGGCCAGGCCGCAGGGCGTGACCCCTATTTTTGTCATTACGTCTTTTGTCTTTTCTTTTCTTTTCTTTTCTCATTTCTTTTTTCTTCTTTAAATTAATTCGTGATTTTTAAATTTCAAAACATTGCGAGTTTTGATAAACATGTTTGAGAAATCATAAAATGTTTGTGAATTCAAAAATGGTGTGGGAAATCATAAAATTTTCGCAGCTTTAAAAAATATTAGTGATTTTAATGTCAAGAGAGGTCGGGATAGACCGAATTTAACATGAGAGGAGTCCGTTAAGAGAGACCTGAAGGATTGGAGTATCACCAAAGAACTAGCTATGGACAGGGGTGTGTGAAAGCTTGTTATCCATGTGCCAGAGTCATGAGTTGGTCGCGAGATTTTATGGGTTTCACCTCTAGCCTATTGTTGTTGTTGTTAAAAAAATATTAGTAATTTTATAATTGTTCGCAAATTATAAAACATGTTCGCAACATGGCGAGTCATTGTGTTAAAATAGATGACGCTCGTATGTCAGGGTATTGATTCAAACTTATTTGGATAGCGTGTGAATTTTTTCTCTCTCGTTGCAACGCACGGGCATGTTTGCTAATTCTAGTTTAAAAAAAGAACTTCATGGGCCCCTCAAAAAAAATTGAAATGCACCGGCACGGGGCCTATTTATTTTTACTTTTTTTTGGAAGTAGGCGTAATCCTAATTTGATACGGGAGTTTGGATACCAATTGACTTAGCATATCCGGGCTGATTTGGAGCGTTAACAGCTCTACTTGCCAAATCAGTTGGAACAATACCGGTCAGAGGGTTTCAGATTCCCCACGGCCGCCGCCGCCTCACCTGAGTTTCATATATACTCCGGCGTAGCAGCGGGCGCGAGATCGACCACCGCTCCAGGCAGCAGCTCAGGTCTAACCACCACCAGCGCACGCGCGCCCCCACCATGGCCAAGCCCAGGCTTGCGGCGGACTGGTCGGCGCTTACCTCCGACCTCGTCACCCGCATCGCCGATGTCTTCCTCGCCACCAGCGACATCGACTACTACATAGCCCTCCGCGCGGTGTGCCGCAACTGGCGCGCCGCCACCGACGACCCTCGCGGGAGTGAGAGTCGTTTCCGGCCCCGCGGATGGATCTTCCTAGGCGGGAACAGTGAATCTGGCCACCACCTCTTCCTCAACGTCCAAACCGGCCGCTTCCTGTGGAAGGACCTTCCCAAACCCTACAACTACGTTCCCACGACCGACGGCCTCCTCGTTCTGGATGTGATGGCGTCAAGGTCAGGCCTCAAGATATGCCTCTTCAACCCATTCACCGTCCATCGCGTTCTCTATCCCTTGAATTTGATGGGCATGCGTCGCTACGACAAAGGCGTGACCATGGCCGGCTCGTCGCCGGTGATGCTCTACCTCTGGGGCAGCCAAAGCGCCGCGTGCCTCGACCCGACCTGCTGTTTCGAGTGGGTGACGCTCTTCTCGCCCGAGCCGGACCTCGAGTCCTTCGGCTCCATGCTGGCATACCAGGGTCGTGCATACGCGGCCGACGAGACGGGGACGGTCGCGGTTGTGGAGGACCACTCCGGCCGGGAGCCCAGGCTCGCCACTGTCGTCGCCGCCAACTGGGGACAGCGCAGTCCCACGTTCCTCGTCGACTGCGACGGGGAGCTTCTGTTAGTTCGTGCCCCTAGGATCGAGGATCGAGGCGAAGTCCTAGAGGTGTGCTGTGTTGACGTCGAGGCTAAAGAACTTTGGACGGTCAAAACCATCAGAAACTACGCGATCTTCCTCGGCGATCGATGCATTTCTGTCGACGCCGACAAGCTCCCTGGCGTTGAAGGCAACTGCATCTACTACATTGGTGGTGGCGAACGGCCGCAGGAGCGAGGGATTTGCATGCACCGCCTCGAGGACGGCAGAGACGAGAAACTCTTCGACAATGAAGTTGATCAGCTCAAGGTCCATGCCCGCCCCTGGACCCTTGCACAACTTCTCGTGAACTACGCCCACTGGTAGCACGGCGTGGATGTGGCTTGGTACCAGCGATAGGTGATTTTCTGTTTCTCTCGGTGCCCTTGAACCATCATATATCATCCATTGTCCACTGTCCATCCAGGTGGAACAAGACAGCATGCAATCACCTTGATTTATTTTCACATTAGCCTAAAGAACATAGTTAGGTTTTCTCTCACCTCTCATGGCGGCCGCCTAAGCGATCATATTCTACAACCTAGCTAAAATCTTCGGTTCGTGGACATAGATGGACTTGTATACGATTTTTATGACCACTTCCAGTGGTAGACCTATTTTGGACAAGAGATCAACTATATTGTCCATGATGTTTCTCATTTTGATCTACATTTTCATCGACACTATAAGCTATTCAATGACATTAGCAATTAGCAATGGAAACCTTTTTTTAGGGGAAAAGAAGTGCCAACACTCTCTAGGAGGAGGAGGAGGAGGATGTATGACGTCGTATACTGGTTGCATGTTACTACTCCTTTATTTTAACATCTAAAAATTAAGATGTGAAAGAAAAGATTTTTATGTAACCAACAATTACTTTTATAAGTGTGATATATTTGTATAAAGAACATATACTTTTATAATTGTGATATATTTGCATGTGAAAATTAAGTTTCCTGGGGTACGTGTATGGAAGGCGTATATATGGTTTGGCATTTCTTCCAATGATTAATTGCTATTTTTTATTGGAAAATTCGTTCAGTAGCATGCTTTGAGAGAAAGGTAAAATAATATCTATAATTTTGCACCTTTATAAAAGAAAATGGAGTGTTAGGCTCAGTTTGTTGTCCCAGAAGTATTCTTAAATCATGGCTTGAATGGTGGCCACCGGGGCGTCACATGCTTCCATGGCAACCGATGATATCGGTAATACAAACCATATAGATTATGCATGGTACTTGGCTTTCCCCAACCCGGCCCCCACATCTCCTCCGCGCCGTCGCCTCAATTCCAGTCCTTCTTTTAATCTGTTGTTCATTTACTATAAGTACTCTGACCAGGAAATGATTTTTGCATGCTGAAAAATGTGCCAGCTCCAATCCATATCGAAGGGGATGAGCGTCAACCATAGCTGCATCTTCACATGTGTTAGTTTCCTACAAAACACACCTGCACATTTCCTCCTTTCTCATCATGGATTCCGACTTCGATTGTTCCGGCTTCAGCGCCCTCAACAAAGCATACATCAACGTTAATTTTCACCATTCCTTCTCTTATATCCATCCAAGCTGTTGTGTAATAGGTTGCTTGCTCGATCTTGAATAGTCCATTGCCAACGCCCCGATCACCATGGACCACTTGTCTCCTCTCCTACCAAATGAACCATATTCCCATAAGAACTAATTAGCCATATCAATCCCTGGGCCGGTGCAATTGGAGCAACTGAACCAGATATACCTTCCTTGGCAACTTCTTCCATTGTCGATGATTGATACGTCCATTTTGCATCATGTTTCCTTGCTATTATTTATAATGTTTTTATCCATAATAATGCTTTTTGGAGTAATTCTAATACCTTTTATCTCATAATTTACAAGAAACACACCAAGATGAAGAATTCTGGCAGCTGGAAATCTGGACCTGAAAAAGCTACGTAAGGCCACCTATTCCGCACAACTCCAAATGAGCTGAAACTTTATGGAGAATTTTTATGAATTATTTGAGGAATATTAGAGCCAATAACCATCAGAGGGGGGCCACCAGGTGGGCACAACCCACCTGGGCGCGCCAGGCCCCCCTGGCGCGCCCTGGTAGGTTGTGGCCTCCTCGGCCCACCTCCGGTGCCCATCTTTAGGTATATAAGTAGTTTTGATCTAGAAAAAAATAAAGGGAGGACTTCCGCGACGAAGCGCCGCCGCCTCGAGGCGGAACTTGGGCAGGAGCACGTTTGCCCTTCGGCGGAGCGATTCTGCCGGGGGAACTTCCCTATTGGAGGGGGAAATCATCGTCATCGTCATCAACAAGAACTCTCCCATTTTGGGGAGGGCAATCTCCATCAACATCTTCACCAGCACCATCTCATCTCAAACCCTAGTTCATCTCTTGTATTCAATCTTGTTACTGAAACTATAGATTGTTGCTAGGGGGTGACTAGTAGTGTTGATTACTATATGGTTTATTTGGTGGAAGATTATATGTTTAGATCCATTATGCATATTAATACCCTCTGATCATGAGCATGTTTGTTGTTTGTGAGTAGTTACCTTCGTTCTTAAGGTCACGGGATGAATCATGTTGCAAGTAATCATGTGAATTTGATATGTGTTCGATATTTTGATAGTATGTACGTTGTTATTCCCTTAGTGGTGTTATGTGAACGTCGACTACATGACACTTCACCATATTTGGGCCTAGGGGAATGCATTGTGGAGTAGTAAATAGATGGTGGGTTGCGAGAGTGACAGAAACTTAAACCCCGGTTTATGCACTATTTCGTAAGAGACCGATCGGATCCTAGAGTTTAATGCTATGATTAGAATTTATTCTTAATACTTTTCTCGTAGTTACGGATGCTTGCGGGAGGGTTAATCATAAGTAGGAGGTTCGTTCAAGTAAGAACAACATCTAAGCACCGGTCCACCCACATATCAAATTATCAAAGTAGCGATCACAAATCAAACCAATATGATGAAAGTGACTAGATGAAATTTCCGTGTACCATCAAGAACGCTTTGCTCATTATAAGAAACTATTTTGGCCTGTCCTTTGCCTCTTGGGCTACCTTGCTGCATACTTGCTACAATTATCGCTACTTGCTCGTTACAAATTACCTTGCCATCAAACTACTCGCTACTTACAATTTCAACACTTGCAGACACTACTTTACTAAAAACTACTTGTCATTTCCTTCTGCTCCTCCTTGGGTTCGACACTCTTACTTATCGAAAAGAGCTACAATTGATCCCCTATACTTGTGGGTCATCTATGATAGCCCTTGTTGTTGCCAAACCTTCGTAGCTTGTTAACACTTGAATATGATGTGCATGATATTTTCACAAACTTGGTGACAAACATGGCAACCACTAGTCGATCAGATCTATCTATTAGGCAAGACTCCCAAGAAAAGGATTAGAACATGTAGACCAATCAAGGGAACATGTGGACCAATCAAGGAAATCAATTGGGTAGCTCTTGTTGCTACGATTTTAACCTCTTCTTTCAAGCTTTTCTATGGCATGCAGCAAATTATTCAAACCCTTTGGATTGGTGGTCAAGGTTTGCAAGCATTGGTGGCGTGTAATGATGCCCTCTCTAATGTTCCTTCAATGACCACTAGATCTCATTTCTACTAGTGAGTGGCTATTTCGAGCTTCAAAGCAGGTATACCAAGTTTTTGTAGATGTTCTTTTCTCTACCTCCCAGTTCAATGCATTTTTTGAGCTCTAATGGGTGTTCCACAGACGAGGAAGAAGACGACCAATATGGTTTTTCAATGTAATTCTATTTTTACCGATTGCTTTGCTTCTTCTCGTCTTTTCATCGTATCATCCACTTTTTTTCTTGATATTTATCCAATATAAAATGCCCTTCAGTTGTCTTCATAAGGTGCAAAACTACGTGCGTTACCAAATGCGCTAAGGTCATGCCAACGGTATACTTTAAACTTGTTGCCCCACTATCCAACTAGGCTCAGATTCTAGGCGGAGCTCATATAGTAGCCTCACGGTTTGTCAGAGTGGTTTGCAGAGGAGGCCGCTGCTCCCTGGTAGAAAGAAGAAAAGGAGAAGCAGAAGAGGGGGGAAGGAGGTGAGAGATGGTGTTGGGTGTTTGGTTGGGGAGGTAGAAGATGACACAGATGAGGGCCATAGTAATGATAGCCTCAGTTTAGGGTGATGGGTGAGAAAAAACAAAATCGATGGCTCATTCTTTTTCCACCTAAAGTTGGATGAGTTGGGCGGCATTTGGTTCTACCCTCCATAGCTCACTAGATATGATGTGCAGCTTGCCACAACGCCCCCCCTCCCCGGCCACAACCATGTCCAACCCGGTAGGGAACACTTCATATTTGATAGCATCATGCATGTGATGAAAGGGAAAATGCATAAGTTCAGGACATTATACCAAAATCAAAGCACACAATAAGTTATTGACAATTCAATGACAATTATAACAAACTCTGTAGGACACAATTTATATTTGATAGGCTTACATGACAAACAAAAGTGCACATGTTCAAGTCGTTGCACCAAAAGCAAAGCATGATTGCAGTACACAATAGATTATTTACAATGCTTTCACAAAGCATGGGAGTAGAGTACGTAGTTAACTATATTAGACAGATAGTAGATGCCTTGATAATAGATAGGAAGTGCAGCTTGACGCATCCTACTCGGTCCAATCATATCCATTCCGGTAATATAGAATATATACACTTATGCACACGGGGTAACACACACACACACACACTAAAATGAAAAGCATTGGTAAACCACCATTAAAAAGATTGCCGCTAGCAACTATAACCACAAGCTTTGAACATATACTTATGCATTCATTGATAACATGTTTTAGGGTGGACATGGTACGTAAGGCACGATTAAATGCAACTTAGACTTAGATGTGAACTACAACATTTTCCATGGCCATATCCTCACTACTCAGAAACCACTAATCAATCCTCTAAGGAAATGATGTTTATCTAAGGATGTCTGAATTTTAGCTTGGCATGAATATATGATTATTAAAAGGCTCCCACTATTTGCACCAAAGGGTGCCGCAAATGGTCGTCGATTGTGTTCTTCCTACCAAGCCCTGCAACAAAGGGAGAAGGGGATCAGGCGATCATGGAGTAAGTAGCATAGAAGTTGACCAGTGTGCTAATTTCAGTTTGGCATGAATATATGGGAACTAAATGACTTCTACTATTTGCACCAAAAGGCACCGCAAATGATGAGTGACTGTGTTCCACCTGCCAAGCCCTGCAGTAAAGGGAGAAGTGGATCAAGAGGTCATGAAGTCGGTAGCATAAAAGTTGACAGATGTGCTATGATAAATTTTCAATAGTACAGATGATGGTATAAACTTCTCAGGCGGTCCTGGAGTCTCTAGTATCCACATATCTATCTTAGCTCATTCCCTGGTGTTATAACATTTACACATGAACATAAATAAATGTAAGTGCATCTAGTGCCCCTTAGTGATTTTGGTGTATTGGAGACTTATAGGTTAAGGGACTGATGCGTTTGTGAGGTACACAGGTCTATAAGTCTATGAGGAGTTTGATATTTACAGAGAAAATCGACCCCTAAAAATGAAGTTCTTCGACTGAAGACTTTGAATTTCTGAAGACTTTCTGAAGACTTTGAAAGTGAAGAAATTGGTGTGATCCTGAAGGCTTGGTATTCATTCGAGGAACATGAAGCGTGAAGACTTTTGTTTTTGTAGTTTCATTTTCTCTTTCTTGAGTCATAGGAAACACTGTACTGTTAAAGGGGGGGGGCGAGGAAATACTAAGGAAAAATTTCCAAGTGATGCTCAACTCAAAATCCTACACCTACCAATCCCTTCGAGTGAAGCCATTGGAAATCTCATACAGTTCAGTCAAATTTCTTCAGTGACAGAGATGAAGCTCTTCTGGTCTCTGAGGAATTTGCTCTGACTTAGGAGTTAGGAATTCGCCAGTGCGAATTGCCTACAAGTGAGGAACATGATAGCCCAGCGAAATTTGTTAGTCAAATTTCCGACCGTTGTTGTGCTACGCACCAGCTATCCCAAAATATCCTTCCACCTAACGGTCATATCATTGAAGGGCATTTATATCTTATCATGTCGGGTTGCTCCCTAGGCTATAAATAGCCTCCCCCTACAACCACTGGCTGGTTGGCTGCTTCGAGAGAAACTGACACTTGTCATTTGAGAGCATCCCATCCTCCGAGGACTTTGAGCAAAAATCATCAAGTGAGGAAAACCCGAACCCAAACACCTTCAAACCCAAAGTGATTGAGCATCACTGAAGAGATTGATCCTGCGTGGATCCGACGCTTGTTACCTTTGAAGACTGTGCATCTTCCAGACGGTTAGACGTCATGGTCTAGAGCATCCAAGAGGAAATTGTGTATCGCCGAGTGACTGAGTCTGTGAAGGTTTGGAAGTCACCTGAAGACTTACCACGAGTAATTGGGCGAGGTTTGTGTGACCTTAGCTCAAGGGGAATACTGTGAGTACTTAGTGCCCTGAGCTGCGTGTTCAGGATTGGGTGTCCGGGACTGTGTGTCCTCAAGTTTAAATACCTAGCCGCCCTAACCAGACATACAACTATCACAACAGTTGGAACTGGTCTACCAAATCATTGTCTTCACTGAGCTAACTGGTTCCATTTCCTCAACCCTTCCATTTCCTCATTTCTGTGCTGTGTGCTTGTTCATATCTGTTTGAAGACTTTGACTGAAGACTTTCTCTAATTCCTCAACTCAATTTCTTCAGTCTGTTTGTCTTCATTCTGTTTTATCCTATGCTTATGCTTTCTGTACTCTGCGCTTGTTTTCATTTCATCATGAAGACCATGCTCATGTTCTGTTATGTTTACTTCTGAGTACTTATTCTGCTACAAGTAGTTCTTCGCTCAGGAATTTCCTCACCCAAAAATTCCTCTGTGAAGAATTCATAAAAATCGCCTATTCACCCCCCCTCTAGTCGACTTAACGCACTTTCAATTGGTATCAGAGCAAGGTACTACCTTGTTCTGTGTGATTTTGGTTTAACCACCTGGAGTTTTAGTTATGTCGATCGCAGGTATGACCAAGGTTTTTGCTAGGTGTCCTACCTTCGATGGGACGGACTACCCCTACTAGAAGAACAAGATGCGCATGCATCTTGAGGCAATTGATAATGATCTCTGGTACATAGTGGAGAATGGTGTTCCATCTGTCACTCCCAGCATCAACGCTGCTGATGTGAAGAGATTCAAGCAACTCGACTCTCAAGCGAAGAACATCATATGTGGCCATCTGAGCAAAGGACAGTATGGCAGAGTGAGTGCTTTCGAAACAACAAAGCTTATCTGAGACATGTTGTCCAAGGTCAATGAAGGCGTCTCAACATAGCGTGACTCTTGATTTGACGTTCTTCGCAATCTCTTCAACTGCTTCAAAAGACTCGACAATGAAAATGTTCTACAAACCTTCGATCGCCTCACTGACATCTCAAATAAGCTTCAAGCACTTGGTGCCACTGACATCACCGACCATGAGGTGGTGAAGAAATTGTTGAGATCGCTTGATTCCTCATTTGATACTTTGGCATTGATGATACAAGAACGTGGAGACTATAAGTCACTTGATCCCGCTGATATCCTCGAGAGGTGTTGGGGATATGCCCCGCGGTATGACCCGGCCGGAGATATGACTCGGCTAAGACTTGATGTTTAATTAATGACCCGGCAGACACAGTCATGTAACCCGGCAGACACGGTCATGTAACCTGGCAGACACAGTCATGTAACCCGGCAGACACAGTCATATGAGCCAGATAGTTAAGCAGACAGTTAAGTCAGACAGTTAAGCCGGACAGTTAAGAAGCCCGAAATGTTAAACAAAACCCATGGAGAGAAAACAGAATAGTTAAGTCTTAAGTCCGAATTGGACTCTACATGTAACCCGCCCCTTCAACATATGTAAGGAGGGGCAGGGCACCCTAAGAGGGACAAGCAAGAAACAATAATCTCTAGGGCTAGACACAATTAGAGGAGAGCCGGCTTACCGGCGACTCTTTCATAAGCATAATGAGATCTAGCCACAAACAACATGTAGGGCTATTACCGGATGATGTTTCCTGGGGCCCGAAGCTTTCTAAATCCTTGTCTTGTGTTGCGTCTCTCGATTCCGCTCAACCCCTCTCAAGCTACTACAAAGATGCGTTGGCCTCATGATTAAGTCCTCACACTAGGACATCTGCCGTGAAACATCATCACCGTGGGGCTTTCGCATGGTGGTGTTGAGTTCTTGGAGGGATTTCTTCAGGGATCAAGAAGCTCGCGGTATGTTGGATGAAAAAGAGACAACGCAGAAAACATCATCACCGATGAATAGCCGGAACGACGTATGAGATTTGAGATGAATCTTAGGGTTGCATTTTTATTGCTGCCAAAAAAGATCATGGCGATTCATCGAGGCTGAGACAAAGTATTGTTTGGATCTGCCGTGGCCTCGGATGGATTATGACGGTTAGTCCATGATGCAAATACCAGGAAAGATCAAAAGTCTATTGCTGCAAGTTGCCAAGACCGAGCGGATGAGTCGCCGGAATCCTTCGTTTTCCTCTGATTAACCAACCAAGATGCACACGTGGATGGCGATCGTACTATTCCAACAGGTACTCGATCTGTTCGGCCAGCACAAATTACATTAAAAAAGTAGGAAGGGGGAGGAAACAGCCCATGACCCAGCTGTGAACACGGTTTTCGCCCAACTCCGCTTCGTCAACCGCCGCCTGCGTGGCGCTCGCTTTCTGAGCCGCCACATCGCCGGCCGTCTCCGCGTCCACGGCCTCCCTCGCCGCCACCTGAAGCGCCCGGTAGGGCTGGCCGGTGTTGTGAGCCACCCGCCGTTGCAGGCTTAATTCCTCCGCCGCTGTGGTGACTCGCCGCATCGCGGGCCTATGACGTTGACTTGCCCTGCGCCCCTCTGTTGTCGGGTGAGGCCAACCCAATATGCCACCTCCGCTGCCTTAGGGAAGTCGTCCCGCATGCGCCCGCTGCTGCATTGAGCCGCCTCCGCCGCGCGGAGTTGATTCTGCTACTGAGACCTGCTGGTCGGGCCTGCTGAGCCACCTCTGCAAGTTACTGGTCGCCGCTGTCGTCCATTACAATGAGCCGCCCTCACCGGGTCGCATGATTTAAACTGCCGCTGAATTAACTACTCTGCCGGGAACCAACCTCTACCAATCTCGATCCAACTTGTCATCATGGATTGAAGACCGGTTCCAAATCACAACCGGCACACTCCGAGATGGCCTCAGTGCTTCTGCCTCAAACCATATCTGCCGCCGGAGCCGCAGCAGTCCGCGATCGCTGTCTCGGCCACATTTTGAGTCACCGAGAAAGCCCCTGCGGGCCGACCGGCCGCCCGTGGCCTCTACCGAACCGCCAGCTAGCTGCTGCTCCGGCACCACCACAAATCGCCGACTCCGAGTGACCGTTTCCATCGAGCTGGGCTGCTACCCTGATGTACTGCGCCCGCCGGCTCCACCGTGAGCCGCCCACGCCAGCCGCCCGCAGTTTTCTCGCGCCCCCGCGAGCCCTCATTGACTTGAGCCGCCGTCTCCGCCGGCCTACCCACGCTGGAGAGCCGCCGTTCGACTCTGAGTCGTTACCGCGGAATGCTGCCACTGGTGAGCCGCCTTGACCGGGTCACCTCCGCCACGCGCTCTAGTAGTAAGCCTTGAAGCACCAGACTCTGATTCCGATTAGCCTCGACGCCGTGACTTGCTCCGTTTCCGGCTCCAATCCATTGACCGTCTCCGCTCCGGACTGACCTACCCCCGACTGAGAATAGCCTGCACCAGTCTCTGTCTCACTATCGGAACAAGCACCGGGTCGCTTCCAAGTCAATCCCGCCCAAAATCCGTCGTTGGCCTCCGTAGCAAGCCGCGTCGAGTCGCCTTCACCGGCTCACTTCATCTGCCGCATGTTACTGCAATTCTGAGCCACCGCTACCAGGCCTGGCCGGCCTCTCTGTCTTGGCCTTGCGCTGCCTTCGCCGGAGCAGGTGTTGAGCCGCTATCTCCGCCGCTGAGACCCGCCGAGGTGGCTTCTGTCTAAGACGCCCTTGCCGCAAGGACCACTGTCGTTTCCTCCGATGCGGGCTCGCCCTCCTTCTAGCGCCAAGCCGCCTCACCTCAATGGTCGCTCTCGAGTCGCCCCGCGGTTTCACTCGCGGGTTGCCTTGCTGCCCTCCTCCCCAGGGCATGCCTTGACCCGGTCTTGCCACGTGTTAAGCCGGCGGAGCTGCATTGAGTTGCCCCTGCCGTGGAGAGCCGCCCAGCGTCTCCGGGCCTCCCGACGTCGACCCTCCGCTGGAGAAGCCGTGCCGCATCTATTTGCGACTCACCTCACCTCCACTCCCTTAACTCGCTAGCGGTTCTCCTCGAGCTGCTGAGCTCCCCGACTATTGCTATCTGAAGAAAGGGATAAGAGAGGCCGGTTGGAAGAAGAGTCAAAGTGGACCCCCCAAAAAACCAATCCGATGATCATACATGACCTGGAGGATTTCTTCTAAGCCACCCGTTTCCATGCTTCTGAAGCCACCAACCACGTTGCATGAATCACACAGCCTTGCTAAGTCGTCATCGCTAAGTCGCCGGCCTGGCTGGCCGTTACTACCTCTAAGAGTCGCCGCCTAGGCCGTTTTCTGTCCCTGCCGGCCCATCACTGAGTTGTTGCAACTGCAACCCGCCTTGGTCCGGCCGGCACCGGCTCGCTGCTGCTGCTCCCACTAGCTGCCTGCATTAGTGAAGGAAAAAATTGAAATTGGGAGCGATCCATTATTTTTTGTTAACATGATTGTTGTAAACTTTGGACTTGGAGAAGTGGCATTATGGAGTTCAGAAAAATCAGCTTTGGTTGAGACTCTAGAGCATGGGTCGATGCTGCGATGATCTATTCTTGGAAGAAAGTTGTCTAGTTCAGTACATGAAACAGAATCATTATATTTTGAGCACTTCGAGGGGGTACAGTGCCCCCATATGCACCTGAGTAACATGCTACTGCAGAAGGAGGAACATGCACGTCCAAACTTTGTGGGAAAGTGGTACCCTACTGAAGATGATACATCAATTCACTACAAAAAAGACACATCTGTGACATTTTGGGCCGAACGAAAAGAAATTATGTCATACATATGACACTTCTATGACGATAATTGTGACAAAACCCGATATCATCGTAGATGTGGTGCGCTCCTACTTCTATGACAAAAAATCATGACAGAAAATGGGCTTTTCGTCCTGGGTGGGCCAGAGACGCAGCTGCATGACATTCTTTGGGCCGTCCATGACGGAAACAACCGTGGTAGAAGCGAGGGCGAGGAAAATTTCGGGGAGTTCCCGGTTACGGTGGGAGGTCGGGGGCCGAGCAATGTGTGTTTCTCTCGTACATGTACGCGCATGTGTGCGAGGCGTTGGCTCTAACTGAACACGAGCGAGGCGTTGGGCTCTAACTGAACCCGAGCGATTGCACTGCAGGCTACGCATTACTGAACCCGAGTAATCGATCGATGGCTGTTAACTGAACCCGATCGAGCGATTCCTTCACTACTGCCACTAACTGAAGCCGATCCATGCTGCCTCTGGGATGAACAGTGAGCGTTGCAGGGGGGGTGGATGAACAGTGAGCGATGGCATTGCCTCTGGATGAACAGGACCCAGTGGTGTCGTGGAGGGCTAGATGAACAGTAGACGGTGGAGGGGAGGTTGAACAGGATCCCGTGGTGTGGAGGGTTGGATGAACAGTAGACGGTGGAGTGGTGCCCATGGAGGGGTGGTTGAACAGTAGCCAGTGGAGTAGCACGCGGTAGCACGCGGTGGAGGCTGGATGAACAGGAGCCCGTGGAGGCTAGAGGAGGTCGACGGTGGAGATGAACAGTATCCCGTGGAGTCCCGTTTTGCGGTACACCACACCCCTCCCGATGAACAGGACCCCCGTTTCGACCGTAGGAGGTCCGTTTTGTCCGTTTAGCAGTACGCCACACTCCTCCCGATCAACAGGACCCCCGTTTCGACCGTATGTTTTGTGGTACGCCAGACCCCTCCCAATTAATAGGAACCAGTTCTGAACGTAGGAGGTCCGTTTCCTCCGTTGTGTGGTACGCCAGGCCTCGTTTCCATCGCCTGTTCCGTCCAAGCCCTCCCGATGAACACGACCACGCATTCCGTTCCCACCCAGCCGGTTGGCTCCCACGCGTTCCGTTGCCTCCTGATGAACACGACGCATTCCGTTGCCTCCCCATGAACACGACGCATTCCATTGCCTCCCCATGAACATGATGCATTCCGTTGCCTCCCCATGAACACGACGACGACGCTGTTTCTCCGTTCCGACCCAGCCATGTACACGAGCCCTGGCCGTACGTATGCGCGAGTAGGCGTTCGAGACCCCGCCCGTATGTACACATACGTGGCCGTTTTTCTTTCTTGCACTCTGGCCGATGTACGTACGTGTACATGCTACGTGCACGCCTCTACTACGACACGTACGCGCCTCTACTACGACACGTGCGCGCCTCTACATCCACCAGTATATATGTACATACACGTTCGCGACCAGAATGACAACGCTACGTACGCTTCGACCAGGTGGGTCCCAACTGTCAGGCACTTCCTTGCCTGCGAAGATGTAGCTGGTGGGTCCCAGCAGTCAGGGGGGCGAATCGTTTTTTTTTGCCCGGACGCACTTTCTTGCCTGCGAAGATGTAGCTGGTGGGTCCCAGCAGTCAGGGGCAAACGTTTTTTTCGCAAAATACGGTGGCCAGTCTGGTGGGTCCCCGCTGTCAGGTGGAGGAATAATTATTTTGCACATAATAAGGAGGCACTTCCTTGCTGCGGCCGTGGACCCAACTGTCAGCCTCTCCACGTACAGTCCATGTCCGATGGAAGCCGTTCCTTGACCACGTTGACCACGCCGTGCCGAGAGCACCAGGGCGGTGGACAACAGTGAGGCCTAGGAAGGGGACGACGCGGAGCCGGGGAAGACGCGGCAGTGGATGCCCATGCGTAGAGGAGTATGAGGGTTCACTGGTTCGCTGTGGTGTGATGTTGCCGTCGCCGCAGAATAACAGGGGGTATGGGTGAGTAGAGGGATGGCCTGGCCAGTGGTGGGAGTAGTAGGGGGCAGTGAGGCCTCCGCCGCATCGCAGCCGGCCATAGGAGGCAGGAGCACGAGGCACGACCGGCACTGGTTTGGGCGGCTGGAGCAAGAAGACCAGAGGTTGAAGAAGCACTATGGCCATTGGATGGACATCGTACGGTCACTGGAGCTAGAATCGTGGATATTGACTAAGTTGACAAAGCCCTCCGTCCCCGTGAACTTAGTAGGCCCACAAGTCAGCCTGCCACTATACTGGGTCCTAGCTAACAGGGGGAGTATTCCTTTTTTTTGTGCGTAATAAGGAGGCACTTCCTTGCGTGCGAAGATATATCTGGTGGGTCCGAGCTGTCAGCGGCGGTAACGTTTTTTTCACGAAATACAGAGGCCCTTTCGGTGGGTCCCTGATGTCAGGTGGAGGAATCATTATTTTGCGCGTAATAAGGAGGCATTTCCTTGCGTGCGGCCGTGGACCCAGCTGTCGGCCTCTCCACGTACAGTCCACTTCAGATGCATGTCGGTCGTTGACCATGTTGACCAGGCCGCGCCGAGAGCACCAAGGCGGTGGACGACGGCGAGGCCTAGGAAGGGAACGACACGGAGGCAGGGAAGACTCGGCAGTTGTTTCCCACGCGGAGGGGAGTATGACTGTACCAGGGTTTACTGGGTCGTCTGCCATCGTTGGAGAATAACAGCAGGTGTGGGTGAGTAGAGGGATGGGTAGGCCAGCGATGAGAGTACGATGGGGCGGTGAGGCCTGCGCGGCAGCACAACCGGCCGTGTGGAGGAGGGAGCAGGCAGTCCCGCATGCGCTTGTTTGAGTGGCTGGAGCAGGAAGAGCAGAGATTGAAGAAGCACGACGGCCGTTCGATGGACATCGAACAGTCACTGCTTGTGCGTCAACCTTTTTTTTAGGAAAGCCTCAAATCTATGGAAAACAGCATACATCCTATCTGCCATTATTTCTAATAATTTAGAGCTCATTTGCTAATTGTTAAGGGTTTTTTGGAGCTCATATTCTTTATGTTAGCATTACAGCCCATATTGTGGCCACGGTTAAAAAATTATACGAAGTTTTGCATATTTCGGTGCGGTCCCAATTATTTTTAATCCCGAAATTTCGACTCACATTCAAACTGATTTTAAAAATAAATGTACATCAATATAAAATCCAACAAATTCTCCATGCATAAAAATTAATGTAATTTAAAATCTCGAAATGGAAAAAAAGATATTTGAAACTAATTGCCGGTTTGATGTGTTTTAAAAATGTACAGCCCATTTCTCATTACTGATGGGCCATTTTCTCGGCCAGCCGAATGAAAGCTCTCCTCATATTGAAAGATTTGCAGCCCAACAGGCCTGACAAAGCGACTTACTTGGCAAATCACAAAAAACTGGGTTGTGGCTGTGGACCCAGCTGTTAGCCTCTCCATGTACAGTACTCTTCCGATGGATGTCGTTCCTTGACCACGTTGACCACGCCGCGTGGAGAGCACCACAGCGGTGGACGACGGTGAGGCCTAGGAAGGGGACGACGCGGAGCCGGGGAAGACGCGGCAGTGGAAGCCCGTGCAGAGAGGAGTACGATGGTTCACTGGTTCGGCTGCGGTGTGAGGCTGCCGTCGCCGCAGGGCCTGGCCAGCGGTGGAAATAGTAGGGGGCGGTGAGGCCTCCGCGGCAGCACAGCCGGCCACGGGAGGCAAGAGCATGCGGCACGACCGGCGCTGCTTTGGGCGGCTGGAGCAAGAAGACCAGAGGTTGAAGAAGCACTACGACCGTTGGATGGACATTGTACGGTCACTGGAGCTACAACCGTTCATATTGACTAAGTTGACAAAGCCCTTCGTCCCCGTCAACTTAGTAGGCCCACAAGTCAGCCTCACACCAAGGTGGGTCCCAGCTAGCCGGGGGAGTATTCATTTTTTTGTGCGTAATAAGGAGGCACTTCCGATGGGTCCGAGCTGACAGCAGGGGGGGACGTTTTTTTCACGAAATACGGTGGCCCGTCAGGTGGGTCCCAGCAGTCAGGGGGAAAAAGTTTTTTTCACAAAATACGGTGGCCCATCCAGTGGGTCCCTGCTATCAATTGGAGGAATCATTATTTTCCGCGTAACAAGGAGGCACTTACTTGCTGCGGCCGTGGACCCAGCTGAGACTCTCCACGTACAGTATACTTCCGATGGAAGTCGTTCCTTGACCACGTTGACCTCGCCGCGTTCCGTTGCATGCATGCGTCCATGGGCGTGGTGCGTCCCCACTATCAGCCTCTCACGTATAGTCATCTTCCGATGACTCTCGGTTGTTGACCACGTTGACCACACCGTGCCGAGCGCACCCAGACTGGAATGACCCGGAGATGGGGAAGACAGGGCAGTGGAGTCGCAGATGGAGAGGAGTGGGAAACTTCACTGGTTCGGGTGCGTGGCAGCACAGCCGCGGTGCCGCCCACGGGAGACAGGAGCAAGAACAGTGGTTGAAGAAGGAGCACGGCTGTTGGATTAACATCCAACGGTCCAGCTGCTAGAATCATTTGTTGATTAAGTTGACAAAGCCGTGCGTACACGTCCGCTTAGTAGGCCCACAAGTCAGTCACCAAATCTGATGGGTCCCAGTTGTCAACGGGATGAATACTTTTTTCGCAAAACAAGGAGGCACTTCCTTCCGTGCGAAGATACAGCCGGTGGGTCCCAGCTGTCAGGTGGAGGAAACATTTTTTCAGCTTAATAAGGAGGAACTTTCCTTGCGTGCGACCATGGACCTCGTGGGTCCCAGTCGTCAGGCTCTCCACGTACAGCCCTCTTCCGGTGACTCTCGTTTGTTGACCATGCCGCACCGAACGCAGCGAGGCGGTGGACGATGGTGAGGCCCCGGACGGGAACGACTCGGAGATGGGAAAACGCGGCAGTGGAGTCGCAGATTGAGAGGAGTAGAAGGGTTATAATTGGTTCTGTTGCAGCGTGGGGCTGTAGTCTGTGGAGAATAACAAGAGGTGTCGAGGGGTGGAGGGATAGCCTGGCCGGCGGTGGAGTAGCGCTTCGCAGCGATGCGTGCTAAGCAGAGCCGCTAGCCGCCGGAGGCCGGACTAGGCAGTCCCGGCGATGCTGGAGGAAGAAGACGAGAGATTAAAGGTGCATGTCGGCCATTGGATATAAATGCAATGGCTGTGGATGACACAATCATTTGTTTACCAAGTTGACAACGCCCTGCGTAGGCTTCGATCTATTGGCCCACATGTGAGCCTACAAAAATGTGGCATATATTTAACCCATGTTTTCTAGAATGTACAGTCCATTTGCCGGGCTGGGTGAACAAATAATTTCGCGTCAATCAGGCCCATTTATATTTTCTAAGAAATCCCGGCCCATTTGCACTTCCTTGAAATACACGTATTAGGTGGGCTCGTTATATATATAATGTTATGTTAGAAGGAGCAATTAATATCAAAGAATAAACCGGAGAGGCACATTTTTATATATAATTAAGAAATTAGTGAGTTATTGCTCAAAATAAAAATGAGCGCATTATTATTAAATTGTTCCTTAAAATCTTCGCAAACTTTTGTACGCAATCACCAGGATTTTCCTTGCCTGTGAGTCAAAAACAACCAGGATTTTCCTTGCCAACTTCCGGTAAACATTTACTTTTATAAGTTAATAACACGTGGCATGTTTTTATAATGTATATATAAGTCTCTATAAAATATACGATAATAGTAATAATATAAATATATATAATGTGGTTAGAAGGGAAAACATAAATTGGACACATCATTACTTTTATAATAGACCTGCGTTTTATACCCCACAGTAGGCATACTAACAAGTTCACACACAAATACAAGAGAAAAGGTAAGCATTCATATCAAACTCAGGTTCACAGGACACGTTCATATTCATAGCCAACATTCACTATCAACAACTCAAAAGATTCATATATACACAAGCTCAGCATATCTATGCATCCAAATGACTGATAGATCACACGACAATATTCATACATAATTCACAAAAGACTCAGATATACACATGTTCAGTATGTTTATGCATCCAAATGATTGAGATCATAGCCAATATGATCCATGGATGAACTTTAATTACCTTGGGTATAGACTGGTAAATGGTGTTCAATCAGAGGTACTTCTTGCTAAAATTAGTTCTTGTACGAGTAAACTTTCGAGTACATAAGAGGCAGCACAGACAATATGAACTTTGCTTATAGGTTTATCCTCAAATAGTGGCCTCGTGCCGAGGGAGGTTTGAGCAACTTGGCCACTACTTTCATCCAACTAGTTTACTGGCTCATCTTGGTCCTGTATCTCGCCAAAATTCTACATTGTAGACGAGAAAGGAGGCGGTTGAGAAAATGAACCACCCAAATTTTTTTTGCAGTTCAACTGAAATGGAGCATCCTTGGCGTGCAGACTGATTAAGTGCCAGATGAATATACGCGTCAACCAACTTGTCTGGAATCTTTAGACTCCATGCCATATAGTTCGCTACCATATGTGCCGATAACCAAAAGGCACAAGTTGGGACCAAAGACTGGACTGCGTTTTTCTGGGCTATGCACCAAGCAATATTTTTGGTGTTCACTCTCCTAATACTAGGAGTTTGACAATTGGTTGACGCCGGTTGATACTCGAATGAATATAGGCACTTCTTTTCAACATCGATGCTTGTCTGAGTGAACTTTGGAGTACATAGCAGCAACATAAGTACCTGTCCATCCGATCATTTTGTGCAGTTCTACTGAAATCACCCGATGTAATGATTTGCCTGCGAGTTCTGGCTCCAAATTACTCCTTTATGAAATCGGCAAACAGGAGCACAATACCAAATTACCAATACATATGACAGGTACAATAATCAGGATAAAGACCAGTACCAACCTGTGTGAGGTAGCATATCAATTACTATTTCCTTTGACTGGAAGCTGAGATAAGCCAAGTGACTGACAACAAAGGAAGAAAGGAAGCGGAGAATAGCGACTGACAGGAAAGGATGGAAGCTATCGAGGCAATGAAGCACCCAAAGTTTTTGTGCAGTTCCACCAAAATCGAGCATCCCTGTTGGCACATATATTGAGAGAGTGAGATTACTGTAATAGTGGGACTAGTTTATGAAACATACACTAATAAATAGAAGCACCCTCATTATCTTAATGGGTAAAGTTAGCAACATAGTCGTCTTTCTTAAAGAGAGGTATTAGTTTATTTAATCAGTGCCAATTAGCTCAACTCAACACTCAAAGCATTGCCATTTATCATAGGTTGCAAAACTTTAACGTGCAAAGATAAAGGAGTTTCTCATGACAGTAGCACGATACAAATAGAGATGATAGCAAACTAATATGGATGAAGGCCTTAGGCCTGTACGAACCTGAGAAAAAAGATTATTCATGTAGTCCCATAAGAGATTATAAAGCACTCACTGGAATCACACAATAGTATATATTTTTGTGCACTTCAAATGTATGGTTGAAATCACTCTTGATTACCAGTGCTGAGATTATATCGAAAGATTATCAAGAACTTCCAACAGAGTTAAAGCACTGGCTGGGATACAGTTCATTGTATTGTCTTGTGTAGTTCCACTAAAATGTATGATTGGCACAACATGATCCCTGTTTGCACAAGTAGGAACAACATGAAACCTTCATTAGCTTAGTGAGAAAGGATAGGAAGACATTAGCATATTACTCAAACAGTAGCATCAAATTCATGATGGACAATACGCAAAACATTGCCTCATTGAACCAATGGCAATAAATTGACATGCAAAACAATAGCACTATTATGTCATGACACTAATAATATTCCCTCCCTGCTGCACCACATGATTCACCTCCATAGACAAACATACACACGTACATGATTCAGCATAGGGTCCTACTAAAGATTTGTTTAACTCCAACAGGAAAATTAGGCAGTAATAAATTAGTGGTACTTAAGTACTCCTAATTAATTAAGTGAGACAGCAAAAGTGGAAGGGCTCCCTGGAGGATCATCTCAAATGTAAGGTAGTCGTTGCCGGAGCCCTTGAATGGCCTCGACTGAGGCCTCTGGCTTCAGCATGATCGCCTTGGCACTGTTTATTCTTCTTCTTCTTCTTCCTCTTCATGCTCTGTTTCTCTTTCTCCTCATCAGTTGGTGAAACCAAGTACATGATTGGCCTTCTAATTCAGAATTGGTTTTGTCCGTGAGGGAGTACAAGTGTACTAGTAAAAAACAACATTATTTTCTCATGGCAGTCGGAAAATAGAGATGAACACATGCATTAAATATCATTCTTACCTAAAGGAAGGTTATGGCGCAAATATGGATGATGAGGATTGGAACACAGATCTCCCTTTGTGCAGTTCCACCAAAATGAACCAACTGTCCATTCTGACATTCCAGTTAAACAGCACAACATTCACTTCTTTTAAGAAGAGTTTTGTGTAGTGCACCAAAAGGTCACAACAGCAACCATGTGAATTGGATATCCCTGTTTCCACAAAAAAGGCACAGAGGAAACAGCCAGAGTCTCAAAAAATTACAGGCAAAAACATTTGGCTAAACTTGTCATGGCTTAAAACAATGGCATGGCTTCATTTTTACCAGGGACATTAGACTAAGAACAACTAAGGTTGCATTCGGTTCACAGGTTTGGTGCAGGATTTTCGTAGGAACGCAATTCCTACGGTATTCTTTCCCTTCCAACCGTTTGGAACACGGGAAAGGTGTTGGGGAACGTAGTAATTTCAAAAAAATTCCTACGCACACGCAAGATCATGGTGATGCATAGCAACGAGAGGGGAGAGTGTGATCTACGTACCCTTGTAGACCGACAGCAGAAGCGTTGGCACAACGCGGTTGATGTAGTCGTACGTCTTCACGGCCCGACCGATCAAGCACCGAAACAACGGCACCTCCGAGTTCTAGCACACGTTCAGCTCGATGACGATCCTCGGACTCCGATCCAGCAAAGTGTCGGGGAAGAGTTCCGTCAGCACGACGGCGTGGTGACGATCTTGATGTACTACCATCGCAGGGCTTCGCCTAAGCACCGCTACAATATTATCAAGGATTATGGTGGAAGGGGCACCGCACACGGCTAAGAATATGATCACGTGGATCAACTTGTGTGTCTAGAGGTGCCCCCCTGCCCCCGTATATAAAGGAGCAAGGGGGAGGAGGCCGGCCCTAGAATGGGCGCGCCAGGGAGTAGGATTCCTACTCCTAGTTGGAGTAGGTTTCCTCCTTTCCTAGTCCAACTAGGAGAAGGGGGGAAAGGGGGGAAGAGTGGAAGGAAGGGAGAGAGGGGCCGTGCCCCAAACCCCTAGTCCAATTCGGACTGGGCTTGGGAGGGGCGCGCGCCACCTCCTCGTCCTTTCCACTAAGGCCCATTAAGGCCCATTGCTTCTTCCTCGTATTCCAGTAACTCCCCGGTACCTCCGAAAATAACCGAATCGCTCGGAACCTTTCTGATGTCCGAATATAGTCATCCAATATATCGATCTTTACATCTCGACCATTTCGAGACTCCTCGTCATGTCCCCGATCTCATCCGGGACTCCGAACTCCTTCGGTACATCAAAACTCTTAAACTCATAATATAACTGGCATCGAAACCTTAAGCGTGCGGACCCTACGGGTTCGAGAACAATGTAGACATGACCGAGACACGTCTCCGGTCAATAACCAATAGCGGAACCTGGATGCTCATATTGGCTCCCACATATTCTACGAAGATCTTTATCGGTCAGACCGCATAACAACATACGTTGTTCCCTTTGTCATCGGTATGTTACTTGCCCGAGATTCGATCGTCGGTATCTCAATACCTAGTTCAATCTCGTTACTGGCAAGTCTCTTTACTCGTTTCGTAATACATCATCTCGCAACTAACTCATTAGTTGCAATGCTTGCAAGGCTTATGTTATGTGCATTACCGAGAGGGCCCAGAGATACCTCTCCGACAAACAGAGTGACAAATCCTAATCTCAAAATACGCCAACCCAACATGTACCTTTGGAGACACCTGTAGAGCTCCTTTATAATCACCCAGTTACGTTGTGACGTTTGATAGCACACAAAGTGTTCCTCCGGCAAACGGGAGTTGCATAATCTCATAGTCATAGGAACATGTATAAGTCATGAAGAAAGCAATAGCAACATACTAAACGATCGGGTGCTAAGCTAATGGAATGGTCATGTCAATCACATCATTCTTCTAATGATGTGATCCCGTTAATCAAATAACAACTCTTTTGTTCATGGTTAGGAAACATAACCATCTTCGATTAACGAGCTAGTCAAGTAGAGGCATACTAGTGACACTCTGTTTGTCTATGTATTCACACATGTATTATGTTTCCGGTTAATACAATTCTAGCATGAATAATAAACATTTATCATGATATAAGGAAATAAATAATAACTTTATTATTGCCTCTAGGGCATATTTCCTTCAGTCTCCCACTTGCACTAGAGTCAATAATCTAGTTCACATTGCCATGTGATTTAACACCAATAGTTCACATCATTATGTGACCAACACTCAAAGGGTTTACTAGAGTACTAAGGTGTGATCATGTTTTGCTTGTGAGATAGTTTTAGTCAACGGGTCTGTCACATACAGATCCGTAAGTATTTTGCGAATTCTATGTCTACAATGCTCTGCACGGAGCTACTCTAGCTAATTGCTCCCACTTTCAATATGTATCTAGATCGAGACTTAGAGTCATCCAGATCTGTGTCACAACTTGCATCGACGTAACTTTTTACGACGAACCTTTTTGTCACCTCCATAATTGAGAAATATTTCCTTATTCCACTAAGGATAATTTTGACCGCTGTCCAGTGATCTACTCTTAGATCACTATTGTACTCCCTTGCTTAACATACTGTAGGGTATACAATAGATCTGGTACACAGCATGGCATACTTTATAGAACCTATGGCTGAGGCATAGGGAATGACTTTCATTCTCTTTCTATCTTCTGCCGTGGTCGGGCTTTGAGTCTTACTCAATTTCACACCTTGTAACACAGCCAAGAACTCTTTCTTTAATTGTTCCAATTTTTGAACTACTTCAAAATATTGTCAAGGTATGTACTCATTGAAAAAAAACTTATCAAGCGTCTTGATCTATCTCTATAGATCTTGATGCTTAATATGTAAGCAGCTTCACCGAGGTCTTTCTTTGAAAAACTTCTTTCAAAACACTCCTTTATGCTTTGCAGAATAATTCTACATTATTTCCGATCAACAATATGTCATTCACATATACTTATCAGAAATGTTGTAGTGCTCCCACTCACTTTCTTGTAAATACAGGCTTCACCGCAAGTCTGTATAAAACTATATGCTTTGATCATCTCATCAAAGCGCATATTCCAACTCCGAGATGCTTGCACCAGTCCATAGATGGATCGCTGGAGCTTGCACATTTTGTTAGCACCTTTAGGATTGACAAAACCTTCTGGTTGTATCATATACAACTCTTCTTTAATAAATCCATTAAGGAATGCAGTTTTGTTTATCCATTTGCCGGATTTCATAAAATGCGGCAATTGCTAACATGATTCGGACAGACTTAAGCATAGATACGAGTGAGAAACTCTCATCGTAGTCAACACCTTGAACTTGTCGAAAAACTTTTTTTTGCGACAATTCTAGCTTTGTAGATAGTAACACTACTATCAGCGTCCGTCTTCCTCTTGAAGATCCATTTAATCTCAATGGCTCGCCGATCATTGGGCAAGTCAATCAAAGTCCATACTTTGTTTTCATACATGGATCTCTTCTCAGATTTCATGGCCTCAAGCCATTTTGCGGAATCTGGGCTCATCATCGCTTCCTCATAGTTCGTAGGCTCGTCATGGTCAAGTAACATGACCTCCAGAACTGGATTACCGTACCACTCTGGTGCGGATCTCACTCTGGTTTTACCTACGAGGTTCGGTAGTAACTTGATCTGAAGTTACATGATCATCATCATTAGCTTCCTCACTAATTGGTCTAGTAGTCACAGGAACAGATTTCTGTGATGAACTACTTTCCAATAAGGGAGCAGGTACAGTTACCTCATCAAGTTCTACTTTCCTCCCGCTCACTTCTTTCGAGAGAAATTCCTTCTCTAGAAAGGATCCATTCAAAGCAACGAATATCTTGCCTTCGGATCTGTGATAGAAGGTGTACCCAACATTTTCTTTTGGGTATCCTATGAAGACGCACTTCTCCAATTTGGGTTTGAGCTTATCAGGTTGAAACTTTTTCACATAAGCATTGCAACCTCAAACTTTAAGAAACGACAGCTTAGGTTTCTTGCCAAACCATAGTTCATACGGTGTCGTTTCAACGGATTTAGATGGTGCCCTATTTAACGTGAATGCAGCTGTCTCTAATGCATAACCCCAAAACGATAGTGGTAGATCGGTAAGAGACATCATAGGTCGCACCATATCTAATAAAGTACGGTTATGACGTTCGGACACACCATTACATTGTGGTGTTCCAGGTGGCGTGAGTAGTGAAACTATTTCACATTGTTTTTAACTGAAGGTCAAACTCGTAACTCAAATACTCTTCTCTACGATCAGATCGTAGAAACTTTATTTTCTTGTTACGATGATTTTTCACTTCACTCTGAAATTCTTTGAACTTTTCAAATGTTTCAGACTTATGTTTCATCAAGTAGATATACTCATATCTGCTCAAATCATCTGTGAAGAGCAGAAAATAATGATACCTGTCGCAAGCCTCAATATTCATCGGACCACATACATCAGTATGTATGATTTCCAACAAATCTGTTGCTCGCTCCATTGTTCTGAAGAACAGAGTCTTAGTCATCTTGCCCATGACGCATGGTTCGCAAGCATCAACTGATTCATAATCAAGTGATTCAAAAAGCCCATCAACATGGAGTTTCTTCATGCGCTTTACACCAATATGACCTAAACGGCAGTGCCACAAATAAGTTGCACTATCATTATTAACTTTGCATCTTTTGGTTTCAATATTATGATTATGTGTATCACTACGATCGAGATCCAATGAACTATTTTCATTGGGTGTGTAACCATATAAGGTTTTATTCATGTAAACAGAACAACAATTTATTCTCTTACTTAAATGAATAACCGTATTACAATAAACATGATCAAATCATATTCATGCTCAACGCAAACAACAAATAACACTTATTTAGGTTCAACACTAATCCCGAAATTATAGGGAGTGTGTGATGATGATCATATCAATCTTGGAACCACTTCCAACACACATCATCACTTCACCCTTAACTAGTCTCTGTTTATTCTGCAACTCCCGTTTCGAGTTACTAATCTTAGCAACTGAACTAGTATCAAATACTGAGGGGTTGCTATAAACACTAGTAAAGTACACATCAATAACATGTATATCAAATATACTTATGTTCACTTTGCCATCCTTCTTATCCGCTAATCACTTGGGGTAGTTCCGCTTCCAGTGACCAGTCCCTTTGCAGTAGAAGAACTTAGTCTCAGGCTTAGGACCAGACTTGGGCTTCTTCACTTGAGCAACAACTTGCTTGCTGTTCTTCTTGAAGTTGCCCTTTTTTCCTTTGCCCTTTTCTTGAAACTAGTGATCTTGTCAACCATCAACACTTGATGCTCTTTCTTGATTTCTACCTTCATCGATTTCATCATGAAGAGCTTGGGAATCGTTTCCGTTATCCCTTGCATATTATAGTTCATCACGAAGTTCTACTAACTTGGTGATGGTGACTAGAGAATTCTGTCAATCACTATTTTATCTGGAAGATTGACTCCCACTTGATTCAAGCGATTGTAGTACACAGACAATCTGAGCACATGCTCACTGCTTGAGCGATTCTCCTCCATCTTTTAGCTATAGAACTTGTTGGAGACTTCATATCTCTCAACTCGGGTATTTGTTTGAAATATTAACTTCAACTCCTGGAACATCTCATATGGTCCATGACGTTCAAAACGTCTTTGAAGTCCCGATTCTAAGCCGTTAAGCATGGTGCACTAAACTATCAAGTAGTCATCATATTGAGCTAGCCAAACGTTCATAACATCTGCATCTGCTCCTGCAATAGGTCTGTCACCTAGCGGTGCATCAAGGACATAATTCTTTTGTGCAGCAATGAGGATAAACCTCAGATCACGGATCCAATCCGCATCATTGCTACTAACATCTTTCAACACAATTTTCTCTAGGAACATATCAAAATAAACACAGGGAAGCAACAACGCGAGCTATTGATCTACAATATAATTTGCAAAATACTACCAGGACTAAGTTCATGATAAATTTATGTTCAATTAATCATATTACTTGAGAACTCCCACTTAGATAGACATCCCTCTAATCCTCTATGTGATTATGTGATCCAAATCAACTAAACCATGTCCGATCATCACGTGAGATGGAGTAGTTTCAATGGTGAACATCACTATGTTGATCATATCTACTATATGATTCACGCTCGACCTTTCGGTCTCCGTGTTCCGAGGCCATATCTGTATATGCTTGGCTCGTCAAGTATAACCTGAGTATTCCGCGTGTGCAACTGTTTTGCACCCGTTGTATTTGAACGTGGTGTATCAGCATGAAGAACTTTCACAACGGTGCATACTCAGGGAGAACACTTCTTGATAATTATTGAGAGATCATCTTAAAATGCTACCGTCAATCAAAGCAAGATAAGATGCATAAAAGATAAACATCACATGCAATCAATATAAGTGATATGATATGGCCATCATCATCTTGTGCTTATGATCTCCATCTTCGAAGCACCGTCGTGATCACCATCGTCACCGGCGCGACACCTTGATCACCATCATAGCATCATTGTCGTCTCGCCAATCTTATGCTTCCACGACCATCGCTACCGCTTAGTGATAAAGTAAAGCATTACAGCGCAATTGCATTGCATACAATAAAGCGACAACCATATGGCTCCTGCCAGTTGCCGATAACTTGGTTACAAAACATGATCATCTCATACAATAAAATTTAGCATCATGTCTTGACCATATCACATCACAACATGCCCTGCAAAAACAAGTTAGACGTCCTCTACTTTGTTGTTGCAAGTTTTACGTGGCTGCTATGGGCTTAAGCAAGAACCAATCTTACCTACGCATCAAAACCACAACGATAGTTTGTCAAGTTGGTGCTGTTTTAACCTTCGCAAGGACCGGGCGTAGCCACACTCGGTTCAACTAAACTTGGAGAAACTGTCACCCGCTAGCCACCTTTGTGCAAAGCACGTCGGGAGAACCGGTCTCGCGTAAGCGTACGCGTAATGTCGGTCCGGGCCGCTTCATCCAACAATACCGCCGAACCAAAGTATGACATGCTGGTAAGCAGTATGACTTATATCGCCCACAACTCACTTGTGTTCTACTCGTGCATATAACATCAACACATAAAACCTAGGCTCGGATGCCACTGTTGGGGAATGTAGTAATTTCAAAAAAATTCCTACGCACACGCAAGATCATGGTGATGCATAGCAACGAGAGGGGAGAGTGTGATCTACGTACCCTTGTAGACCGACAGCGGAAGCGTTAGCACAACGCGGTTGATGTAGTCGTACGTCTTCACGGCCCGACCGATCAAGCACCGAAACTACGACACCTCCGAGTTCTAGCACACGCTCAGCTCGATGACGATCCCCGGACTCCGATCCAGCAAAGTGTCGGGGAAGAGTTCCGTCAGCACGACGGCGTGGTGACGATTTTGATGTACTACTGTCGCAGGGCTTCGTCTAAGCACCGCTACAATATTATCGAGGATTATGGTGGAAGGGGGCACCACACACGGCTAAGAATATGATCACGTGGATCAACTTGTGTGTCTAGAGGTACCCCTGCCCCCGTATATAAAGGAGCAAGGGGGAGGAGGCCGGCCCTAGGAGGGGCGCGCCAAGGAGTAGGATTCCTACTCCTAGTTGGAGTAGGTTTCCTCCTTTCCTAGTCCAACTAGGAGAAGGGGGGAAAGGGGGGAAGAGGGGAAGGAAGGGAGAGAGGGGCCGCGCCCCAAACCCCTAGTCCAATTCGGACTGGGCTTGGGAGGGGCGCGCGCCTCCTCCTCGTCCTTTCCACTAAGGCCCATTGCTTCTTCCTCATATTCCCGTAACTCCCCGGTACCTCCGAAAATAACCGAATCACTCGGAACCTTTCCGATGTCCGAATATAGTCATCCAATATATCGATCTTTACGTCTCGACCATTTCGAGATTCCTCGTCATGTCCCGATCTCATCCGGGACTCCGAACTCCTTCGGTACATCAAAACTCTTAAACTCATAACATAACTGTCATCGAAACCTTAAGCGTGCGGACCCTACGGGTTCGAGAACAATGTAGACATGACTGAGACACGTCTCTGGTCAATAACCAATAGCGGAACCTGGATGCTCATATTGGCTCCCACATATTCTACGAAGATCTTTATCGGTCAGACCGCATAACAACATACGTTGTTCTCTTTGTCATCGGTATGTTACTTGCCCGAGATTCGATCGTCGGTATCTCAATACCTAGTTCAATCTCATTACCGGCAAGTCTCTTTACTCGTTTCATAATACATCATCTCGCAAATAACTCATTAGTTGCAATGCTTGCAAGGCTTATGTGATGTGCATTACCGAGAGGGCCCAGAGATACCTCTCCGACAAACGGAGTGACAAATCGTAATCTCGAAATACGCCAACCCAACATGTACCTTTGGAGACACCTGTAGAGCTCCTTTATAATCACCCAGTTACGTTGTGACGTTTGGTAGCACACAAAGTGTTCCTCCGGCAAACAGGAGTTGCATAATCTCATAGTCATAGGAACATGTATAAGTCATGAAGAAAGTAATAGCAACATACTAAACGATCGGGTGCTAAGCTAATGGAATGGGTCATGTCAATCACATCATTCTTCTAATGATGTGATCCCGTTAATCAAATAACAACTCTTTTGTTCATGGTTAGGAAACATAACCATCTTCGATTAACGAGCTAGTCAAGTAGAGGCATACTAGTGACACTCTGTTTGTCTATGTATTCACACATGTATTATGTTTCCGGTTAATACAATTCTAGCATGAATAATAAACATTTATCATGATATAAGGAAATAAATAATAACTTTATTATTGCCTCTAGGGCATATTTCCTTCAAAAGGTGAATAGTGTTTCATAGAAAGCTGGTCTGGTAGTACTGATTTCATAGGATTAGAAACATCCACGTGCTGCTCATATTTTGGGCGGATGCCCGAGGCAGGCGCTCGCTGCCATGCGTTAGATAGGTTGTTGTGTTGTGTTGCCGGAATAAAAAAATCAACCTATGTGTGGTACGTGAGGTGAGGACAAGAGTAGTCACTGTGCAGCTGAATAAACAAATAGCATCTCATACTGCCAAACATGCTACTCTAAAAAAACAAATCTGTACATTTCGTAGTCCAGCCGAACACATTCTCTTGAGAGTTTCCTCTGGTTCGCTGTTCCATAGTTTTATACCTACATTCCTTTCCTATTCCTCTATTTTCATCAAGACCTATGTTTTCTGCCCCTTTATTTCGAACGGAGCCTAAACATTTGGTATAAGGGCATGGGACAGTGGGTGCACCAGCAGTCCAACACCATGTACGTAAACAGGGGCATAAAGTGGTGATTCATAGTTTGTTGCCCTAAGAAACAAACATCCAAGAAACATATCTGGGTTGGTCCCATTTTTGTTCACTCTAGCCTCCTACTCCTATGTGTGGATAGCAAATCTAGTCCTGGCCAGACCACTGTGTACATCATTACCCCTATATTTCCCTTTTCGACCAAGAGACCGGTTGGATGACCAGTCTGTACTACTTTCACCCCCTTTCCTTCCTGTTTGTACCAAGTCCGATGTACATACTAAATTCCCCCACCCCCACTTTATTTCTTGTTTGAACCAAGTACTCCCTCCGTCCGGAATTACTTGTCATCAAAATGGATGTGTCTAGAACTAAAATACATCTAGATACATCCATTTCAATGACAAGTATTTTCGGACGGAGGGAGTACAAGATTCGACTCCACGAAGTAACTTTACCTCTAACAATAGAATAAAAAAATAGGTGACGTTGGACCATCCGATTGAGAGGGGCTGAGAGGTAGAAAATGATGCACATGCAGCGACATAGCGAGCTGGGGAAGTAGAGCTAAGGCGGTTTTGAACAAAGATATACCTGAAGGTCATCGGGATGTGGATAGGTGGGCGGCGGGAGGCCGGATCCGCCCAGATGCAATGACGAAGGGATCGAAGGACCTCCCGCGCCGGCGCTCGGCCAGAGATAACGGTGCGGCCGGCAGTGGGTCTCCTCCCTCGCTGTCGACAACGGCCTAAACGCTACCCCTCCTCCCCTTCACCGGCGGAGGGGGATACGTCTGGATCTATAACCAGCGGTGAGGATAGAAAGCCCGTGTTTTTTGAAGGGAGAAAGACAGTGTTACTACCCCTATCTTGTTTAGATCTGGAGAGGATGAGAGTGTGTGAATAGAGCAACCCTAGCAAGCAAGCGCGGAGGCTCCGGCCTATATATACGTAGTGGGGTAGTTTTCCTTTTTCACTCCATCAAAACAATCGTTTAAAATTGTGTACTACTACATGCCAGGTCGCGGTTTTTTAGTTGTTAATTGTTTTGTGAGATAGCTACCCACTTGTTCCAGGAGGTGTTACGGTGTGCCAGGTCGCACTTTGTATCGTTCAAGTCTGGTACTACAAGTCCCTCCATTAAATGAACAACCACCCCCTCGTAAAAATTGAGAACAAGCCCACGGCTAAAATTAGCGGAAACGTGGGTTGCCCCAACATGCATTATTATTTATATTTTCTACTCCCTCCGTTCCTAAATATAAGTCTTTTTTGTTAGCCACACCTAAGACAAGAATTTTTTATTAGCAGTGAACCCCAGATGTCATAGACACAAAAATTGTGGCAAGATTCCCTTAGGCAAGCCAAAGTGTGTCTAACAATTTGAGCAACTCATGTTAGGCAAGTGTGGCAAGTGTGGGAAAAATAATGTGGCAACATAAGACAAACATAGTCACAATCCAAACAGCCCCGTATTTTTTATGACATGCATGAAAATTTGGTTAGTTAAATTTATAGTCAAAATTTGGCAAGGTGCATCAAATCAACACATGCAAGTATCAAAAGGAAAGTCACGGCATGCATGCATGCGTTGTACTCCCTCCGTTTCCCAATATAAGTCTTTTTAGAGATTGCAACAAGTGACTACATATGAAGCAGAATATGTCTACTCCTACATATGAAGTAGCCCATTTCAAATGTGTAAAAAGACTTATATCGAGTGCAGTGCTTTGATGTGTCGCGTCTGATGAAGCTATGTACCTAGGGTAGGGTCGTGGACCCGTCCTAACTGCCCTACCCAAGGACATCTCTAGAAGAAATCACCTTTCAATCGACTTGGAGGTGTTCCACTTGACAGACTCGAAGACACTCGACCAAGAAGCAATCACTCGACCAAGATCCAACCACTCGACGGCTAGGAGACCTAAAGTCACTCCGCACGCTAACGGTCGGTCATTAAGTAGATTTTATGGTCATCATAGCACTTTATTAGGGGCGTTACCAGTAACGCCCAACCTTAATATACTTAAAACCCTGCATAACTGAGGGCCGGAGGGGTCTGGCGAACTCTATATAAGCCACCCCCTCCTCAGTGTAGAGGGTTGGCGCCCCTGTAATTCATACACACATAATCCAGTCGACCGCCTCCGGGCTTCGAGACGTAGGGCTATTACTTCCTCCGAGAAGGGCCTGAACTCGTAAACCTCGTGTGCTTACAACTACTCCATAGCTAAGATCTTGCCTCTCCATACCTACCCCCCTACATTACTGTCAGACTTAGAACCATGACAGTTGGCGCCCACCGTGGGGCGGTGTCTTAGCGATTTGTTGGAGGAGTTGAGATCTTTTCCGATCCAAATCATCATGGTTTCTGGCGGAGTTTTGGTGGAGGGCCGCGAGATCCGTCTCGGCACGCTCACATTCATCGCCGACGACTCCGCTTGGCTTCAGGAGGCTCCGCTCGACGTCGACGCACTTCCTGTCCGCGAGGCAACGCACTTTCGCGCGTGCGTTCTCGACGTCCTCTTGCGGCAACCGTCGACCCATTATCGGTCAGACCCTGTGTTGTCCTCCCTCCCTGTTTCCCACCGGTGCAAGCGCTCCGGTCGGTCAAGACTTCAGCGGTGGGTGAGACACGCGGTGGCACGCCAGTCGGCCACCCCTCAAGTCGTGGCGATCGAGCCCGACGAATCCCTCTACGGCATGTTCGACTGGCTCCACAGAGACTGCATCCGAGTGCGACAGCAGTGATCCGGCGACGGAGGTTTTGATGGTCGATGGACCGCGCAGTCCTCCCGGTTTTCCCTGCACCGACGTAGGTGCAGGTGGAGGCGACCCGTCGCATCCCCATGAGGAATATCTCCCCGAGCCACTCACGTCGCTGCAGAGAGAAGAACTTCGTCGCCGGAACATGGATGCACTGCACACTCCTATCGTTGGAGAAACCCCCGAGGCTCGTGCCTTGGAGGACGCGCGCCTGGCAAACTTGGCTGAGCGCACTCGACTGGAGAACCTCCAGCGAGCACTCGACGAGCGTGCGTGACAACAGGTTCCAGAATCCAGTCGATGTCAGCTCTTTCCGCCCCCGTAGGTATATCGAACTCCGATTCAGAATTTAGCAGCTGCAGCCCGTATAGCAGAGTCGATTCAGCCTTCCCAGTCAGAGGCTGGCAGAGGCTTGCTGCAGATCAGAGCGTTACTCCGGGCAGTAGGAGACCAGAATTCTGCTGTTTCTCAATCGCGGAACAGGATTCATAGCAGATCCATTGCTGCAGACACAGTACAGTCGGCTCATAGCCCAAGATCGCCCCCGAGGCGTGAGGGACGTGGGGACCGGCGTGATCAGTACGGAAACCGTGAGAAGTATGATCACCGATTCGATCGTGACAATCGACGTCGAGTGCCCACCCCTCCCCCGAGGAGTGGATCGTATGTGCCTCGACAGCAGGATGACAGGCGCCCTCATATTGTTGGGCGAAGGATTCCAGTCGACTCTAGGGAACCAGGCTCTGATGCGAGATCCATTCTCGTTCAAGGTTTGGTCGACAGGAATAGAGCTCACCGAGAAGGTCACGACAGAGATGCACCTACCAGCAGCAAAGTACATGTTTCGGAGCCAGAGTGCTTTAGTAGAGCCATCAGGGCCGCCGTGATTCCTCCCAACTTCAGGTTGGCGACTGGAGTCAGTAAGTTCACTGGTGAGTCCAAGCCCAATACTTGGCTTGAAGACTACCGAGTGGCTGTCCAGATTGGCGGTGGCAATGACGAGGTGGCCATGAAGCACCTGCCTCTCATGTTGGAGGGCTCGGCCAGAGCGTCGCTGAATCAGTTAGCACCCAGCAGCATTTACACTTGGGAAGATCTCGCCCAAGTGTTTGTCACCACATTTTAAGGAACATGCAAGCGACCGGCAGGCTAACGGAGCTGCGGTCTTGCGTGCAGAAGCCGAATGAAACTTTGAGGGATTACATCCAGAGATGGATCACGTTACATCACACGGTAGAGAATGTGCTTGATCACCAAGCAGTCTATGCCTTCAAAGAAGGCGTCAAGTACAGAGAACTGAATCTGAAATTCGGTCGAACCGGAGACATGTCTCTGAATCGGATGATGGAGATTGCCACCAAGTACGCTAATGGTGAAGATGAGGATCGACTCCGGAGTGGCAAGCACAAGTCAGTCGCCCAAGAAAGCGGAGGAGGAAATTCCAATCGGAAACAGAAGCGGAAAGCCGAGCCAGCTGCTCCTGGGGAAGCCTTGGTTGTAGCTCAAGCAAAGTTTAAGAGGAAACCCAAAGGGCCTTGGAACCCCAAGAAAGTTAAAGACCAAGACGGAAATGATGTGTTGGATTTTCCATGTCACATCCACACCAAGAAAGATGAAGAGGGTAAGCTCATTTACCTGAAACATACCACTCGACAGTGTCAGCTCTTGATCCAGCAGTTCCAGGGCAAACAGCCCAAAGATAAGGAAAGGAGTCGGACAAAGTTGAGGACAAGGAAGACAGTGATGATGGATACCCCCAGGTCAATTCCACCTTGATGATTTTTGCTGATGTTGAAAGCAAAAGTCGACTGAAAGTGATCAATCGAGAGGTGAATATGGTTGCTCCAGCAACACCCAGTTATCTGAAGTGGTCTCAGATTGCCATCACATTCGACCAGTCCGATCACCCAACGCACATTGCCACCCCTGGGAGCCAAGCTTTGGTGGTCGACCCAGTTGTTGAAGGCACTCGACTGACCAAAGTCTTGATGGATGGTGGTAGTGGTTTGAACATACTGTATGCTAAGACGTTGAAAGGGATGGGCATTCCGATGTCCAGACTCAGTACCAGCAACATGAGTTTCCATGGAGTCATTCCTGGGGAGAAGGCTGAGTCACTCGGCCAAATTGCTCTTGATGTGGTTTTCGGTGATTCCAAGAATTACCGCAAAGAAAAGTTGACGTTCGAAGTTGTGGATTTCCAGAGTGCTTTCACGCTATTTTGGGCAGGCCAGCTTATGCACGCTTCATGGCTCGACCATGTTATGTGTATCTCAAATTGAAGATGCCTGGTCCCAAAGGTGTGATCACTGTTATGGGCAACCGGAAGAAAGCAGAAGAGTGTTTTAAGAAAGGCTCAAAGATCGTTGATGCTTAGATGGCAGTGGTGGAGCTGCAGGAGTACCAGAAGACTGCATACTCGAGTGATTTGATGCGAGCCAAGAAGCCCGCTACAGAATCAGCTTTTTAGTCATCTGGTGAAACGAAGCCGGTTCACATTCTCCCGACCGATCCCAGTGCTGCTCCGACTCATATCTCAACAACACTCGACTCCAAATAGGAAGAAGCGCTCATCCAATTCCTCCGTGAGAACTGGGACATCTTCGCATGGAAGCCTTCTGATATGCTGGGTGTTCCCAGGGGGCTGGCTGAGCACCGCCTATGAGTCGACTCAAAAGTGAAACCCGTCAAAGAACATCTCCGATGGTCCGCCATCCAGAAGAGAAAGGCTATTGGTGAGGAGGTGGCTCGGCTCTTAGCAGCGGAGTTCATCCGAGAGATTTACCACTCCGAGTGGCTCGCCAACGTTATCATGGTCCCAAGAAGGACAAGTCACTTCGCATGTGCATTGACTTTAAACATATCAATCGGGCCTGCCCAAAAGATCATTTTCCTCTCCCCCGCATCGACCAGATAGTCGACTCGACTGCGGGATGTGAGTGACTGTCTTTTTTAGACGCCTATTCCGGGTACCATCAGATCCGTCTGTATGGACCTGACGAGATCAAAACAGCTTTCATCACTCCATTCGGGTGCTTCTGTTATGTTACCATGCCATTCAGCCTCAAGAATGCCGGAGCCACATTCATGAGGATGATTCAGAAGTGTTTGCTCACTCAAATCAGTCGGAATGTGGAAGCATACTTGGATGATATTGTGGTCAAGTCACAGAAGGGTTCTGACCTGCTGACTGACCTTGCTGAAACCTTTGCCAACCTCAGGAGGTATGATATCAAGCTTAATCCATCAAAGTGCACATTCGGAGTTCCTGGCGGAAAGTTACTCGGTTTTCTCGTTTCCGAACGGGGAATCGATGCCAATCCAGAAAAAGTTGGTACTATACTCCGGATGAAACATCCTGTGCGAGTGCACGACATCCAGAAGCTTACTGGTTGCTTGGCCGCTTTAAGTCGATTCATCTCTCGTCTCGGTGAAAATGCGTTGCCTCTTTACTGATTGATGAAGAAGTCAGACAAGTTCGAGTGGTCTCCTGAAGCTGATGCAGCGTTTGCAGAGCTCAAAGCTCTGCTCTCCACCCAGCCGGTGCTTGCTGCCCCAATCAGCAAAGAGCCTTTGCTGCTTTACATCGCAGCCACGGGAAAAGTCATCAGTACGGTACTTATGGTCAAGCGGGAAGAAGAAGGAAAAGCCTTCAAAGTTCAGCGCCTAGTATATTATGTTTCTGAAGTTTTGACCCCGTCGAAGCAAAGATATCCTCATTATCAGAAGCTTGTATATGGGATTTATATGACCACAAAGAAGGTTGCTCACTACTTCTCTGATCATTCCATTACAGTCGTCAGCGACGCTCCATTGTCAGAGATCCTGCACAACAGAGATGCAACTGGTCGAGTGGCAAAATGGGCGATTGAACTCCTTACTCCAGATAGCAAGTTTGAGGCAAAGAAAGCTATCAAGTCCCAAGCAATAGCAGATTTCGTCGCCGAGTGGATTGAACAACAACTGCCGACTCAGGCTCAGTCGGAGCATTGGACCATGTTCTTCGACGGTTCCAAAATGCTGAATGGTTCCGGTGCCGGGGTAGTATTGGTCCCCCCCGAGGAGATAAGCTTAGATATATTCTTCAAATCCACTTCGATTCCTCCAATAACGAAGCAGAATATGAAGCACTTTTATATGGGTTGCGCATGGCCATTTCACTCGGTGTCCGTCACCTCATGGTCTATGGCGACTCAGATTTGGTGGTTAATCAAGTGATGAAGGAGTGGGACGTCAGAAGTACGACCATGACTAGTTATTGCAATGTAGTGAGAAAGTTGGAGAAGAAATTCGAGGGGATAGAACTTCATTAAATACCCCGACTGAAAAATCAAGCAGCTGATGATTTGGCGAAAATAGGTTCCAAAAGAGAAGCCATTCCCAGCAATGTGTCTTTGGAACACATCCACACACCATCAGTTCAGGAGGATCCCTTCACTGAAGAAGCCCCGCAGCCAAAAAGTGACACGGATCCGATTGAAGTTGAAGTTCCAGCTGTGGTCGACCTGATCATGGAAGTTTTTGTCATCACTCCTGACTGGACGGTACCATACATCACGTACATCCTAAGGAAAGAACTCCCAGAGGACGAAGAAGAGGCTCGATAGATCATCCGTCGATCCAAGGCCTTTACAGTCATAAAGGGACAGCTGTATAGAGAAAGCGCGACTGGAGTCAGTCAGAAGTGTATAACACCAGAAGAAGGTCAGATAATCCTTGATGATATCCACTCGGGGACTTGTGGTCATCATGCGTCCTCTCGGACCATTGTGGCTAAAGCATACCGAGTGGGATTCTACTGGCCAAGGGCGAATGAAATGGCGAAAGAGATAGTCGACAAATGTGAAGGATGTCAGTTTTACTCCAATATGTCGCACAAACCCGCGTCAGCCCTGAAAACCATTCCACTCGTCTGGCCCTTCGATGTTTGGGGACTGGACATGGTTGGACCACTGAGAACAGGCAGGAGCGGCTTCACTCATGTGCTAGTAGCAGTCGACAAGTTCACCAAATGGATTGAAGCTAAGCCTATCAAGAATCTTGATGCTTGCATTGCTATCAGTTTCATCAGAGAGTTGATATTCAGATATGGAGTTCCGCACAACATCATCACTGACAATGGGTCAAACTTCGATTCTGAAAAATTCAGAGCCTTTTGCGCCTCTCAAGGCACACGAGTCGACTACGCTTCAGTTGCTCACCCCCAGTCGAATGGACAAGCGGAAAGAGCAAATAGCTCAATTCTCAAAGGACTGAAACCCCGACTGATGCACGATCTCAAGCACGTAGCAGGTGCATGGGTCGACGAGCTTCCATCAGTTCTTTGGGGATTGAGGACAACCCCGAACCGATCGACTGGAAGAACCCCATTCTTTCTGGTCTACGGAGCCGAAGCAGTTTTGCCGAGTGACCTGCTTCACAACGCACCCTGAGTCGAGCTCTACTCTGAAGATGAAGCAGAACAAGCCCGGCAGGACGCAGTCGACCTCCTGGAAGAAGAAAGAGAAATGGCCATGATCCGATCGACCATCTATCAGCAGGACTTGCGTCGATTCCATGCCAGAAATGTGAAGAGTCGAGCCTTCCAAGAAGGAGACTTGGTCCTCTGAGTGGATCAACAGAAACCACACAAACTCGCTCCTACTTGGGAAGGTCCCTTCATAGTCACCAGAGTCCTCCACAATGGAGCGTACCACCTTTATAATGTCGATCGCCAGATTGATGAGCCACGAGCCTGGAATGTGGAGCTGCTCCGCCCCTTTTATACTTGAATTCTCACTCGGATGAGATGTAATAAGAAAAACTTCTATAGTTTATTTATCAAAGACAAGAGAGTTATAATTTTCCCAGTGATTGTTATTGTTTTTGTTTGCATGAGAAATCCCCCAGTGGGTGGCTTAGCTGCGAATCCGTTTCGCCTAAGTTTGTAAAAATAATTTCCTACCGAGTGGTGAGCCAGCTTCTCACTCGGAGGCTTAGCTGCGAACCCGTTTCGCCTAAGTGTTTGAAAATCCTACCGAGTGGTGAGCCAGCCTCCCACTCGGGGGCTTAGCTGCAGTCCAGTACTCGCCTAAGTATTTGAAAATCCTACCGAGTGGTGAGCCAGCCTCCCACTCGGAGGCTTAGCTGCGAACCCGTTTCGCCTAAGTGTTTGAAAATCCTACCGAGTGGTGAGCCAGCCTCCCACTCGGGGGCTTAGCTGCAGTCCAGTACTCGCCTAAGTATTTGAAAACCCTACCGAGTGGTGAGCCAGCCTCCCACTCAGGGGCTTAGCTGCAGTCCAGTACTCACCTAAGTATTTGAAAATCC
>NC_041388.1:559755515-559756151 GCF_002162155.2 Triticum dicoccoides | reverse complement strand
AGTTTGAAAAAAACCCTCCCACTCGGGGGCTTAGCTGCAGTAGAGTACACGCCTAAGTTTGAAAAATCCTACCGAGTGGAGAGCGACCCTCCCACTCGGGGGCTTAGGTGCAGTCCAGTACTCGCCTAAGTTTGAAAAATCCTACCAAGTGGAGAGCGACCCTCCCACTCGGGGGCTTAGCTGCAGTCCAGTACTCGCCTAAGTTTGAAAAATCCTACTGAGTGGAGAGCAACCCTCCCACTTGGAGGCTTAGTTGCAGTACAGTACTCGCCTAAGTACGAAACACATCCCAATCCGCAAGGACGACGAGGTGCAGGTCGACTGCCACCTTCTCCTTCGGAGCTTCGCCACAAATACAACGTGCGCTCCATCCCAATCCGCAAGGACGACGAGGTGCAGGTCGACTGCCACCTTCTCCTTCGGAGCTTCGCCACAAACACAACGTGCGCTCCATCCCGACCCGCAAGGACGACGAGGTGCAGGTCGACCGCTACCTTCTCCTTCGGAGCTGCGCCACAAATACAAAAGTTGTCTCGAGTGAAGAACGAGTTCCACTCGATGGAGAATTCGTGAAGATATTCAACGATAAACCAAGTTCAGATAAATCCTAAAGGTTCCAGACCGCAGATCGAAGTG
>NC_041388.1:559733250-559755235 GCF_002162155.2 Triticum dicoccoides | reverse complement strand
AAACCTCCCAGTTGGGGGCTTACTGCAGTCCAGTACTCGCCTAAGTTTGAAAAATCCTACCGAGTGGTGAGCAAACCTCCCACTCGGGGGCTTAGCTGCAGTCCAGTACTCGCCTAAGTTTGAAAAATCCTACCGAGTGGAGAGCAACCCTCCCACTCGGGGGCTTAGCTGCAGTCCAGTACTCGCCTAAGTTTGAAAAATCCTACCGAGTGGAGAGCGACCCTCTCACTCGGAGGCTTAGCTGCAGTCCAGTACTCGCCTAAGTACGAAACACATCCCAAATCCGCAGGGACGACGAGGTGCAGGTCGACTGCCACCTTCTCCTTCGGAGCTTCGCCACAAATACAACATGCACTCCATCCCAATCCGCAAGGACGACGAGGTGCAGGTCGACTGCCACCTTCTCCTTGGGAGCTTCGCCACAAATACAATGTGCGCTCCATCCCAATCCGCAAGGACGACAAGGTGCAGGTCGATTGCCACCTTCTCCTTTGGAGCTTTGCCACAAATACAACCTGCGCTCCATCCCGACCCGCAAGGACGACGAGGTGCAGGTCGACTGCTACCTTCTCCTTCGGAGCTGTGCCACAAATATAGAAGTTGTCTCGAATGAAGAACGAGTTCCACTCGACGGAGAATTCATGAAGATATTCAACGATAAACGAAGTTCAAATAAATCGTAAAGGTTCCAGACCGTAGATCGAAGTGCTCGGGCATTCAGCCCGAAAGAGTTTAACGGTTACAAAAACCACTCAGCATTCCAAGGCAAATTTTAGGTGGGGCATAAAAGTTTGTTCACTCCACAGGAGGAGGACTGGCAGGCTCGACGAACTCGTCCAGGTCGACGCCGTCGGCGATCCGAGTGGCTGCGGCAATAAAAGTCTCCATAAAAGATCGGAAGTCATGCCTCTGGGTGTTGGCGACCTTGATTGCAGCTAGCTTATCTTGTCGCACCTCCTTGCAGTGGACACAAACCAAAGACAGAGCCACATCAGGACCACACCGGGCAGAAGATTTCTTCCACTCCTGCACTCGACCAGGGATCTCGTTAAGTCGAGTCATCAGAGACTCGATATCATTCTGGAGCGTGGCCCCTAGCCAAAGTGCCGTGTCGATCCATGACGCGGCGACCTTCAGTCGAGCCAAGTAGTCCACAACACCGTCGATGCGGGATTCCAGTCGGAGCAGATTCATGGCAGTTTCATCTTTCACGGGAGAGTTGATGGGGTCCAAACCTGGCTCAATCCGCCTAGTCTCCTCCTCGAAGTTCTGGCAAAACTCTGCATTCACGATCCAAGGATAAGTCAATTTTCGTGTGCTGAGTCGACAAAAAAAACATCAATCGGAACAAAATGTATACCTTCAAGCTTGATGAACAACTTCTTGGCAAGGCTCCTCAGATAGCTCTCCAGATCGTCCCTCCTGCGAGCGATGCCTTCCATCTTCTCGTACAGGTTGACCTTGTCCTTCTTCAAGCACGTGCACTCCTTGTTGGCTTCGTTCAGGGAAGATTTCATCTTGGCATTCTCTTCTTCCAATTGGGCGACTGAAGCCAGTTTCTGTTCAGCCAGAGCGGTTCTATCGTCAGCTTTCTTTTGAGCAGCAGCCAAATCCTGATCCTTCTTCGCCAAAGCTTCATTCAATTTTTCTGCAAAGAAATGGTGCTTGATTCAGAAAGAGCAGAAGGGTACTCAAGCCTAAGACAAACCAGTCGACAAGATCGTCTTACCATTGGCGTCGTCCTTGGCCTTTTGCAGCTCTGTCTTGGCCAATTCCAAGTCAAGGTTTAGCTGGATCTGTTGTTTCTCCAAGTCAGTAAAGCGAGCTCCAAGATCACAAGATCTCTGCAATTAGGGAGGGGAAGTTATTTTACAGCGAAAAATGACAAAGACAATAAATACTAAGACTACGGTCGACTTCCCGCAGTCCACCATAGTCTCGGGGACTACACCCAGTGGGTGCACTTTGCGTGCCCCCACCGGTTCGGTTTACACTCGACACGGCCAGACCAGATCGAGCAAAGAATCAAAATACAAAGACTACAGTCGACTGCCAGCAGTCCACCGTAGTCTCGGGGACTACACCCAGTGGGTGCACTCAGCGTGCCCCCACTAGTCCAAAAATTCAATCGGCGCACCCAGTGGGTGTACAGATGCAAAGATTTTCGGAAAGAGAGTCTTCAGATAGCATATCCTAACAGAACAAGCAGTGACCAACTAACCTGAACATTGCTTTGGAGAGCCGAGCTAGCGTCATAAGCGGCCTGAATGGCGTCCCGCACCATCTTCACCTTCTCCATCATAATGCCCGCCTGGCGTATGGCTTCCTTGGCAGCATTCACTTCGTCCTCTGGGACATGATGGATCGCAAAAGCTCAAGGTGGGTCAGCAGGAGCTTGAGCAGTCCACGAAGAAGGCAGGGCACTCGACAATGGTACGGCGAAGGTAACAGAACCCCGATTGGCATCACCAGCCTCCTGAATGACTGGTTCCTCCATCGGCGTCGACTGTGGCACCTTGCTTGCAGGAGCTTTCCTATTTTTCCTCGTCAAAGGCCTCTCAGGCTCTTCATCATCATCATCATCATCGGGGAGGTCAATAATGTTAGGAGTTGTTCAAAGATCAATCGCCAAAATCACATCACCCAATGGTACACATTGCAGTTGAGTCGACCAAATAAAGACAGAATGACAGAAATCATACCCAGATTGGAAGTGACTGCATCCTCCATTACCTCATCCTCATCTCTGTAAGCTGAGGTCCCGGAAGTACCAGCACTACCAGTTCCAAAGTTCGTCTGGTTAAATCAAGAAAAAATAAAAAGCACAGAGCGTCGAGTGAATACAAAGGGAGACACTCACGCAGAAGCGATGGGGATGTCAATCTTAATCTTCGGCAATGCCTGCCGAGGCTTCTGCTCTGCAACTTTGAGATGCTTTGACACTTTTTCAATTGGGGTTGGTGAAGATGTCTGAGGACGCTTCGAAGACTGACCAGTCTGAGCAATCGCCTTTTCACGGGCGCTCGGACATTCTTGGTCAAGCTTGGATCGCCTCTCCCTGCGAGGAGGCAACTCGACTTCTTCTTCGTCACTTGAGTTGTCGCTTTCTTCGTCCTCTTCTCCGTCAGAATGCCATTCGCCACTGTCGCCGCCGCTCGCCTCTCCTTTCGGGTCTTGCTCTTGCTCTCCGTTGGGCACTGAGTACATTTTGATAAGGGCCTGAAAGAAAGCAGGAAGAATAAAGTCAGTCGACGCAGTATAGACAGCTGCACGAGTGAATTCAAATTATAATCAAAAGCTCAGAATCGGACCTTTTCTGGTTCATGGGACTGGTCGAATGGTGGAACTCTCCAGGCTCCCCTGGGGTTGTCCTTGTTTCTGGTGATGCCCGATAGCCACCCCTCCAGTGTGTCGTCATCGACCTCCTCCGAGTGAATCCGAGTGGTGTCGTCAAGACCCGAATACATCCACATCGGATGGTCTCGAGCTTGAAGAGGCTGGATGCGCCGCCGAAGGAAAACCTCCAAGAGATCCATACCAGTGACCCCGTCACGGATAAGCTGGACCACTCGTTCGACCAGCACCCTAACTTGCACCTTCTCCTCCGGGATCACCTTCAAAGAGGAGGGTTTCCTCACTCGGTCCATGGTAAAAGGAGGGAGGCCAGTCGACTGCCCTGGCGTCGGCTGGTCTTTGCAGTAAAACCAGGTCGATTGCCATCCGCGGACCGAGTCGGGAAGAATCATGGCCGGGAAGGAACTTTTCCCTCTCATCTGAACACCAAGACCCCCGCACATCTGAATCACTTGTGTTCTCTCATCACTCGGATTGGCCTTTTTCACCGTCTGAGAACGACAGGTGAAAATGTGCTTGAAAAGACCCCAGTGAGGCCGACAACCCAAGAAATTCTCGCACAAAGACACGAAAGCAGCGAGATACACGATTGTGTTGGGAGTGAAGTGGTGGAGTTGTGCCCCAAAGAAATTCAGAAATCCCCGAAAGAAAGGGTGAGGAGGCAAGGAAAACCCACGGTCGACGTGGGTGGCAAGGACAACGCGCTCACCCTCCCGAGGTTGTGGCTCGGATTCCTTCACCGGAAGCCGCGCCGATCCATGGGGGATCAGTCCTCCGTCAGCTAGGCCGTCGAGGTCTTCTTGGTGGATCGTCGAGCGGATCCAGTCGCCCTGGATCCAGCCCTTCGGCAGGCCGGCTCGTGAGGAAGATCCACCCCGACTGGTCGCCTTCCCCTTCGCCTTTGCCATCGCCTTCTTCGCCCGCTCCAGAGCCGCCGTCTTCTCCTTCCCCATCGTCGCCGGCGGGACACATACGGAGCAGCGACGCTGGGGCGAGAACGAGTGCGACGAAGAAGCCTGAAGAGGAGGAGAGGAAATGAGAACGCACTGTTCAAGAAACCCCGGTCCGACGCCTTATATGAGGTTACTTTCGAGTGGCTGACTGGTAGGCCCGGATGATCCTGTCAAATCCCGCAACAGTCGCGCGCGCGATACGTGGCGAAAAAGGTGGCGCGGAGATCGAGGCGGCTCCGCCCTATCCCATCCGATTACTGCTGCCTCCCCCATCCCTCGCGCTTCCCAAAATTTGAATCCCACGAAATCCGCGGGCAGCAGAACAATTTGTCAGACAGAAGATCTCCTCCACACCGTCACTCGGAACTTTTCAAGTAAAGAAACTCACTCGATAGAAAAACCAAGAATGGATCAAGGCGACTGAAAAGGAAGTTGCTGTCGTCACTCAGGTTCATTGATCCGAAATGAGATATGCTCATGGCATGAAAAATGAGTCGGAGAAGTTCTCATCTCCTTCCCCACTCAAACCTCGATCCATTCGGGGGCTAATGATGAAGCTATGTACCTAGGGTAGGGTCATGGACCTGTCCTAACTGCCCTACCCAAGGACATCTCTAGAAGAAATCACCTTTCAATCGACTTGGAGGTGTTCCACTCGGCAGACTCGAAGACACTCGACCAAGAAGCAATCACTCGACCAAGATCCAACCACTCGACGGCCAGGAGACCTAAAGTCACTCCGCATGCTAACGGTCAGTCATTAAGTAGCTTTTATGGTCATCATAGCACTTTATTAGGGGCGTTACCAGTAACGCCCGACCTTAATGTACTTAAAACCCTGCATAACTGAGGGCCGGAGGGGTCTGGCGAACTCTATATAAGCCACCCCCTCCTCAGTGTAGAGGGTTGGCACCCCTGTAATTCATACACACCTAATCCAGTCGACCGCCTCCGAGCTCCGAGACGTAGGGCTATTACTTCCTCCAAGAAGGGCCTGAACTCGTAAACCTCGTGTGCTTACAACTACTCCATAGCTAAGATCTTGCCTCTCCATACCTACCCCCCTACATTACTGTCAGACTTAGAACCACGACAGCGTCAACTCGTACAAGACCGAGAAATTTGATTACTACAACACCCTCTCCCTCGCGGACTGAGCTCTGCTTCCTTAACTGCACCTGCCTTTGGCTGCATGATAGGAGGGCCAACCACCTGTTGGGCCCGCAAAGGCAGGAGCAGTAAGTAGAAGCTTTCGCTACACGCTATCCCTCCCGCACGAGGTGGACGGACATGCAGCAGTGGATTCGATACTGTAGAAGTAGGAGTAACATCATTGTTCGTCTTCTCGAAGAGGCGAAGAGCCAAGCACAACCCGAACGTGGTAGTTGCGAATGCTCGCGTGGTGCGGCTCCTTGGAGTACTAGCCAGGCTCTTGCATGAGACAAAATTGCTATTGTTTAACAATTAAACTCCATTATCCATTGGTTGATACTCATTCTGCATAGGTCCACACGCTTAGCACCGTTTCCTCCTGGGGTCACCAATGTTTATTTGCTAATTAATAGCATTGCATGCAATGAACTAGCCATTGCAAGTCATTAAAAGCATGCACACCTCTCATCTCTTATTGGTTGACATGTCAAGAAACAAGAAACAAGATAGAAGTTAATGCACCGCGCCTAAGTGTTTTGGGACTATTTGGTTTTCATAAGATGACTTACACACCTAGACGGGGCGAGTAGTATAGCCCTGTAAACCGGAAAGGAGTATTTGCCTTTGTAGAGATTTCAACAAGTGACTAGACTACACCGTGTGCAGTACTCCATCCCTTCCGGTTTATAGGGCTCAAATCTCAAATCTCATGAACCAAGGCATTTTGCGATTGGAGGAATGTATCTCGTACTTTACAAAACTACCCTAATTAAACTCATGTGTTAATTACGTAGTTCTCTCATTTTCCTCTCCGCATTGGTCGCGGTGCACATGCGGGACATTTCAAAGCATCCGGGCCCGCGTGCCATCCACCAAATCACAACGAGGTGCTACAGTCGAGACTCACCTATCACCCCGGTGTGGTCGTCATGACCCGTCATATCACAAAACCCACACCTTTACAAGCAGTGGTAAGGTGGCCTCCAAGTTGGACTGGACGAAGCAACCATCATTTCACTGGAACGCTCGTTCAAGCCCTTTCTTCCCTTTCTTGAAGAAAACCTCACTCCAGGCTACTCACTTCTGCCATTTTTCTTCTGTACCGACGAAGGAAAGGTGGGCAAATCAGTTATGCTGCTATATTTTCATTCCAAGAATCTTCTTTTTGCGAAGCACCGACCAATTCTCACATCCTATTCTTTTCCCGTTTTTATTGCGATTGTGGTTTCCTTTTGATTGCTTTTAGTTTCTCAGTTCATTGATGGATCCTGGAGCACTAGGCAAAGAGTTTTCGGCGGACAACCCACTAGAGACAGCGATCTCCAGGAAGCGAGCACCGACCAACGAGTTGACCATGTTGGCGGTCCAACCCATGGAGACAAAGAACTCCAAGAAACAAGCACTGGCCAAAGAGTTGAGGACATTGGCGGACGAACTCCTCAAAGAAAGTTGGAAGAATAGCAAGGGCCCCACCGTGCCTACCCCAGGAACTCTGATTGCCACCTATGTGAGGCTCAAGACCGAGTTTGAGGAGATAGTCGCTGTTGAGAAGCAGTATTCCCCTGGCAAGGTGATGGCCCCCATCGAGGACAAGGAGATGCCCCCCGGAGGGATGAGATCCTCCGGTGAGCTGCACAAGGTAAAAAATAATGGCTTATTACCATAGTTGTGGTTTTTGATTATTTGCAATGTGCTTTCTAATATGTTAGGGTTGTGCAGGTGCCGGTGGACGTCCTTGATGATTTCGATGTCGTGGCATGTCCTGTTGGCATCGCCCCGGAGATCGATTCCGATGCCGCTGTCCATCCTGTGGACATCGCCCCGGAGATTGATTCCGATGTCGCGGTCAGTCTTGTGGACATCGCCCCAGAAATCGATTCCCATGCCGCTGTTCGTGATGTGGTCATTGCCCGAGAGATCGATGACAAGAAATAGTTGGTCGCGCTAATCCTTCAGGATAGTTTGCATTGCCCTGTGTTTAATTACCAGAATGATGCGTGTTATCAAACCATCTTAGGGCTAGTGCACTGTCTTGTTTGGGTGGATCTTGCTACTTTTGTTCGATAGTGAATCATGCGATGAATCATGCGAACCCTCTCTGAGTTATGGAAACAGATGTATCCTCACCAGCTTTTGATGTCGAGTTATGGAAACATATCTATCCTCACTTTGTATCGTTCAAGTTGGTAATAAATGACCAGGATTGAAGGGGAATCCAAATTTGCTTCGTCTTCTGTCCTTGAGCTCTTGACAAACCAATGCACTATACGGTTGTCCGGCCACTCCACCCCAGAGCTCTCACCAAGCGTCGTTCATGCCACCACGCCGCACACTAACCGGTAAGGCAGCGATGGCATCCCGTCGCGCCGAGTTCCTCGCTGCCCACGACCACACACAAAATGGTAGGGAAGCGATGCCATCCCGTCATGCCGAGTCCATCACTGCTCGCGACCTCACAACTATGTGGGAGGAATTTGAAGATGCCAAGGCCGAATGGGCGGTAGAGCAAGAGGCGGCCAAAGCCGCACAGAGGGAGCGGAAAAGTCAGAAAGCACTCAAGAAAAGAGAGGCCCGCCGCCGCAAGAAAGAAAAGGACGTACGCGCTGCTGCGGAGAGGTCGGCGGAGATCCAAGCACGGTGGGGCGTCGCCGACAAAGCCGAGAAGGAGAACGACGGTGTCTGGCCGGCATGTGAGAAGTAGTAGTACTAGTAGTTAGTGTGTGTGTCTGTGTCTGAGTACGAGCATGTACCAATACTACTAGTTACTACTGTAGTTTTTAGAGCAAATTACCAGTGCATTAGCCTAGACTAAATGGAAAAATTCCTATCCTAAGCATCAAATGGCATCTCTTTCTCTATAGGAATTGAGTTGCATGTCATCTCACTTCCTTTGATTTGCATATTCCTATCCTATGAACGAAAGGAGGCCTCTGTTGGAGTAACTACTATAGCTAGCAGTACTGCTGGTACAGTAGTTTTCTTCAAGAAGTGGAATTCAACGAAGTCATGATGGTTCCTTCGTCCGAGCAACTTCAAAGTGGGAAGTGGGCCTATGATTTGACGGCTCATTAGTCATTGTTACTGCGGCGCAACGACCTGGGTGACTCTCCCTTGGAGTTCTGCGTGCATGGCAAGTGGACCAGGATGGTCGACGTCCCACATGTTGGCGAATGGAAGTATTCATTCCGATATCGAGGAGCAAGGAAACCGCGTGGTATAGTATCACTACTAATTGGTTCGCAAAAAATAGTATCACTGCCGATTTATAATTATTTTTTATTTCTGATGAATGCTAGCGTTTCAACTCTTATGACGAAGGGTGCCAAACACGGCACGCGCTGGATGTCCCACGCGTCAGCGAAAGGAGTGGGACATGAACAACATGGTAGAGCCCAGCGTAAAAAAACAGCGTGGTAGAGCTTCTCCACTTCTTCCACTTCTGGGTCGGAGACCACACATAGTAGTACTTAGTGGTATGAACGATACAAAGTGCGACCTGGGGAGAAAGACACGTCTAGTTGGAAGGCCTCGGGGCATACACGTAAACAAATATAAAAGTTAATATGTGCCTCCAACTAATATAGTAGTAGAGTACTTAGGCACGTACTCCATAACATCACTGTGCATTGCACGTAGAACATTTAGTGGTAGTACGTAGTAAGAGACAAATGCCGCCCAAGAGTTCCCTTCTCGACCTACTTTTGGGTGTTTGGTAGAGTGTATGGAGGGTGCATGAGTCCACACTAGTTTAGCACAAATACACTAGAAGCATGCATGAAGAGAGCATGCATGAAGAGGGGTATTGAGTTGAGCATGCATGAAGAGGGAACAACTATGCTGACACGAGAACGCAACCAAACACACCCTATATGCCATGCATGTTCATACCATTTGTGCCTTTCTACTTCACTTACTGCGCTACATTACTCAGGTTCGTACGTCCACTCCTGGGTACATGTTCGTCTCGTAGTTCCAGTCCCACGTGTTCTTCATATAGATGGAACGGTCCTTGCATAACGCTTGCACCTTGGTGTTAGATGTCTCGCATGTTGGAAAAAGGATGAACAAAGCTCACGTAAAAAAATAGAGTGGAAGAACATAGATTCTGGACGACCGAGAAGGAGCAAGGAACCTCGTGGTGGAGCGTCTGCACTCATAATATTTAATATTATTCAGCGATATAAAATTAACCAATCATCTCTAGAGTGGACTGGAAGAGTACGAAACATGGCAGCCCAGTGTAGTTACATCATACTAGTACATGGCTAACCCACGCTATCACCATATTTCTTGGCTTCCGTGCGACACCTATCTCTAGTAATCCAGCAGCCTGTATCGCTTCTCCCTCCTCGTCTCTATCAAAGTGCGGTGGGCTGGCATTTCTGCCGTCTATTGAGGTCGGTTAACTATCACATGTTAGCGACATGCCAAGAGCATTCTAAAAAAATTCCTTTCACGTTCCATTTTCAAAAAGAAAAAAATACTTTCACGTACGAATTTGCCTGTATGCTTTGAGCAACTTGCATGTCTTATACTGCTCTTGTTTGATACTCTAACTTAGCTAGAGGTTAGACTAACTCATGACTAACCCTGATCTAACTGTAGCCAAAGAGGTGTTTGGGTGACAGAGTTAGATTGACAATAAATGCACTTCATGGAGAGAGAAAAGTGATTTTTCGGTGGTCCCAATGAGAACTATCTCCAGTTAGCACCTCTTGGGTGGGATAGTTTTTTTTGGTGGGTTCGGTGCAACTTGCTCCAATTTAAACCCTCATGCTTGGATACTTTAGGGCTATTTGAGCCCCAACTAGCTCAAACTAACTCTAACCCATGGATCCAAACAGGGCCTATGGCCAGTCTCGACGCGGAGCAGTCGCGTGCACCGGGAAGCGGCGCTCTCTCGACCGTCGCGCCACTTCAAAGCCGGCGCCAGTGAGAGGTCGCCTCCACTCTGGCCGGGCATTAATGCGGCACTGACGCTCCAGGGCGACCTGACCGTTTCACGCGGGAAGCGCGCGCTGGCAAGGGAGTATAGGTTTTGAACCGTTTCGGGTGTAGTACTGGTAGTTTGCAAAACTACTCAATTATGGCACTCAGTTTCCTAAGAAATTGTGGTAAAAAAACATTACTCCACAGCCCGCTTCCCTTTTCCTTCCTCTTCCACCGCCCACGCACATCCGCGGGAAGCATCCGGATAGGAGTGCTAGCACAAAAATATGCAAGCATGACCACTAAAATTTCCATATTAAAGCACCGCTCCGGCGGGAGTATGGCGTATGTTGTTACCTTCGGCCGGCCCATGTGAAAGTGCAACTATCCCTAGGTGGTTTTGGTAATTCATAACAATATATAGCTCATTGAGCTAATGCTATTCCAAGATGATTATTTCAGGAAAGCTCAATGATTGGCATGGCATGGATGTGAAAGTGGAACCCTCAAAATGCTAAGGACAAAGGATTGGCTCAAGCTCAAAAGCTCAAGACTCTTCATTTTATATTTTAGTGATCCAAGATCACATTGAGTCTTTAGGAAAAGCCAATACTATCAAGGAGGGATGAGGTGTTGCTTAATGAGCCTCTTGCTTCATGTGCTTAGTGATATGCTCCAAAACCCTCAACTACTTTCCCATATCCACTTATGACCTAAACCCTAAGACAAACTCGGTCATACCGATTCTTTCTATCCGGCGCCACCGAGTTTCACTTGTCATAAGCCACTGCCAAACCCTAGCAATTCGGTTCTACCAATAGGGATCTCGATCTCACCAAGATGGGATTGCAAACTCTCTGTTTCCCTTTCGCAACTTTACGGTCTCACCGAAAGAGCGAATCGGTCCCACCGAGATTGCAATGTAAATTCAGTGTTTCCTTTTTGTAACTTTTCGGTCTCACCGAAAGAGCAAATCAGTCCCACCGAGTTTGCCTGACCAACTCTCTGGTTAGCTAATTACCAAAATCGGTCTCACCGAGTTTGTGTAATCGGTCTCACCGAGATTACGTTATGCCCAAACCCTAACCATATCGGTCCTACCGAGTTGCATGTCAGTCCCACCAAAAATCTCTAATGGTCACTAGGTTTACCTTTTCGGTCCGACCGAGTTTGTTGATTCGGTCCCACCGAGATTGGAAAACTGTGTGTAACAGTTGGATTTTGTGTGGAGGCTATATATACCCCTCCACCTCCTCTTCATTCGTAGAGAGAGCCATCAGACTAAGCATACACAATTCCAACTCATATGTTCTGAGAGAGAACCACCTACTCATGTGTTGAGATCAAGACATTCCATTCCTACCATATGAATCTTGATCTCTAGCCTTCGCAAGTTGCTTTCCACTCAAATCTTCTTTCCACCAAATCCAAATCCTATGAGAGAGAGTTGAGTGTTGGGGAGACTATCATTTGAAGCACAAGAGCAAGGAGTTCATTACCTACACACCATTTGTTACTTCTTGGAGAGTGGTGTCTCCTAGATTGGCTAGGTGTCACTTGGGAGCCTCCGACAAGATTGTGGAGTTGAACCAAGGAGTTTGTAAGGGCAAGGAGATCGCCAACTTCGTGAAGATCTACCGCTAGTGAGGCAAGTCCTTTGTGGGCGATGGCCGTGGTGGGATAGACAAGGTTGCTTCTTCGTGGACCCTTTGTGGGTGGTTGCTTCTTCGTGGACCCTTCGTGGGTGGAGCCCTTCATGGACTCGCGCAACCATTAACCTTTGTGGGTGGAGCCCTCCATGGACTCGCGCAACCGTTACCCTTCGTGGATTGAAGTCTCCATCAACGTGGATGTAGGATAGCACCACCTACCCGAACCACGGGAAAAACATACGTGTCTCCAATTGTGTTTGAATTCTCCAAACCCTTCCCTTTACATTCTTGCAAGTTGCATGCTTTACTTTCCGCTGCCAATATACTCTTTGCATGCTTGCTTGAATTGTGTGATGATTGCTTGACTTGTCCTACAATAGCTAAAATCTGCCAAGAACTAAAATTGGGAAAAGGTTAAGTTTTTATTTGGTCAAGTAGTCTAATCACCCCCTCTAGACATACTTTCAATCCTACACCTGGTATCAGAGCTTTGGTCTCCATTTGCTTTGATCTCCATAGCTTTTGGTGGGCATAGCCTTGGTTTCACAACCTAGGAGAGTATGGCGTCTAGCGAGGGAAATTATCACCGTAGAGGTCCTTACTTTGATGGTACTAATTTTGCTAGTTGGAAGCATAAAATGAAAATGCATATTCTTGGACATAACCCCGCCATTTGGGCTATTGTGTGTGTTGGTTTGCAAGGTGACTTCTTTGATGGGAAAGAACCAAACCGTGAAGCTACCGCGGATGAGTTGAAGATGTTGCAATACAATGCTCAAGCTTGTGATATTCTCTTCAACGGATTGTGCCCCGAAGAATTCAACAAAATCAGCCGTCTTGAGAATGCAAAGGAAATTTGGGACACTTTGATGATATGCACGAGGGTACCGACTCCGTCAAGGAATCCAAGTTGGATGTGCTTCAAAGTCAACTTGACAAGTTCAAAATGAAGGATGGTGAAGGTGTCGCTGAAATGTACTCTAGGCTTGCTCTCATCACAAATGAGATTGCCGGCTTAGGAAGTGAAGAGATGACCGATAGATTCATCATCAAGAAGATTCTAAGAGCCTTGGATGGAAAATATGATACCGTGTGCACATTGATCCAAATGATGCCCAATTACAAAGATCTCAAGACAACAGAGGTGATTGGAAGAATTGTTGCTCATGAGATGTCACTTAAGGATAAAGAGGAACTTCACAACAAATCAAGTGGTGCCTACAAAGCCTCATGTGAAGCCCCTACATCATCAAGTGAGAAACAAGACTTCAATGAAGAACTGAGCTTAATGGTGAAGAACTTCAACAAGTTCTACAAGAGTAGAAGCAAAGATAGAAGCTTCAAGTCAAGGTCCTACAATGACAAAAGATCTTCTAGTTGAGAGCGAAACTGCTACAGTTGTGGAAGACCCGGACACTATTCTAATGAGTGTACGGCTCCCTACAAGAGAAGAGAACATTCTCCAAAAAGAAGAAGCAAAGAATCATCACCAAGAGAGAGAAGGAGTAGAGATGATCGTTATGAACAAAGATACTCACGAAGAAGCAAGGATTCGGAAAGGAAGGAAAAATCATCAAGGAGCTACACAAAACGAAGACATCAAGCTCATGTTGGTGAATGGGTATCCGGCTCCGACTCCGACAGCCACTCCGAGAGAAGTTATCACTCCGACTCCGAAGATACTCAAGATGAAGGTGTTGCCGGTCTAGCACTTGTGTCAACCAACTCCTACGACATATTTGACTCACCAAATGAAGGAATTGGAAGATGCTTCATGGCCAAAGGTCCTAACGTAACACACCTCGAGTATGTTGATTTCAATAGTGATGAAGATGAGTTGTTAGGTGATGATTTGCTTGTTGACAACTCTAGTGATGAATACTATGATGAAACATCAATTAATCATGCTAATCAAGATAAAACGAATGACAATGATAAGGAGAAGATTGAGGCTCTAACTAAAGAACTAAACACTCTTAAGTTAGCTCATGAAACTATCTTCGAAGATCATCGAGAACTTTTAAGAGCTCATGAGAAATTACGCTTTGAAAAGCTCAATCTTGAGCAAGAGCATGAGTTCTTAAAAGCAATCAATGATGATCTTCGCAAGAAAAGTTCTTCTTACATTGCCAAGCGTTTACTCTTATCCACTTACATGCCTCAAGTCAAGTCTAGTAACAAGAACAAGAAAGATTCTTCCTCTAGCAGTAACAATGATCATGCTAAATCCAATATTGTTGCTTCTAGTAGTTCTCTTGATTCCACTAATGATTCTCTTAGCCAAGTTACACTTGAGCAAGAAAATAGCTTATTAAAGGGAATTATAGAGAAAGGAGTGTACAAAAGCCTTGCCGGGAGTAAGCAATTCGAGGAAATTGTGCGCAAGCAAGGAATGCACCGGAAGAATCAAGGTGTTGGTTTTGAACGAAAGTTCAATGCCAATGGAGTTGAGTGGGAAGAAGATCAATACCCCAAGACAAAGTTTGTTCCTCAACAAGAGAAGTATGATACTTCTTTCAAGGGGACACAAGCTCAAGATGATCTTCCACCACAAGACTACAAGCAAAAAGGCAAGGACAAGCTTCAAGAGGAAATTGATGCATTTGAAGAAGCTCCTAAGACCTTAGTCAAGTGGATTCCCAAGACTACTTCAAGTTCCACTTCATCAAGTACGACTACAACTCCAAGGATTCCCATCAAGATGGTGTGGATCCAAAAGAAGAAGAACTAGAGAGTTCTTGAGGGTGACTCGCCAACATATTTCACTCTTATCATTTTGGCAAGAACAAGTGCAATCAACTTCCACATCTTGCACTAGTTCAAGGAGTCACAAACCCTCTTGTTGGTAAGACAAGGGACAAGGTAACCTAAAAGTTTTCATGGACATCATCTTGTGTGTGCATCACTCTATGTCTATGGATATCCTTGTTTGTTCCTTGTGGGACTAACCCATGTAGGTATTGAAAGTGCAATTCACTCAAATGGATAGCTCCAAGTGATCTACATCAACATTGAGCATCCACATCTTCAACATCTACATGAAGTCATGATCGACAAAACCCGAGGTTAGTTCATCCCTCTAAGGGGGGATATCACATCTAGGGGGAGCTTTACTCTAAGACTTGAGCTAAAGCAACTCTAAAGATGTGAACACAACAATGATTTATGTAAAAGTGGTAACCCCAATTGAGCTTAAACGATGAGTATGACCTATGATCAAGTGTTCTCACTTGACTCCTAAGTCAATATGCTCATATATAGATGACCTTGTCATCGCAAATTGCTTGATAGATGCTAGAATTGGTTGTGCATGCCTTGTCACATATTTCATTTGCCATCTTATTGTGTGAGCATGCTGGTTTCATATTTTACTCATTCGAGGACATCCACTTGTTGTTTTGATTGTTTGGTTTTATTTCCTTTTGCCAAGTGGATGGACAAGAATGCCTAAGAACCTCCTCTAGCTATCTATGCTTTTCTTGTCTCAAACTCTATTCATGCTACATCACAAAATTTGATCAAGTCAGATTCGAACCACTCTGTGTGAGGAGCGCTCGGAGTCCCCGATTCGTCATAGACATAAACTTCCAAAACCTCTTTATGATTCTCGGTCTGACCGATACCCCACTTTTGGTCCTACCGAGATCATTAAGTTGATCTAGGTTTTCGATCTCGGTGCAACCGATTTGAACTTTTCGGTCACACCGAGTTTCAGTAACTGCTTGCAGTTATGAATCTCGGTGCCACCGAGTTGTTCCACTCGGTCACACTGACAGGGTCGGGCTATATATAGTCACGGGCAAAAATTTGGAAATTTCTCCAAACCCCTTCGTCCGCGCGATAGCCTTCTCTGCCAACGTGGTCTCCGGATCGTCTTCTCGCCGCCAGCCGCCTCCAGTCGCTGGTCTCCGTCGCCGTCAATGGAATTCAACCCCGCCATTGCCGCCGTAGCGAGTCTCCGCTGAACTAGGGTATGGACTCGATCTTTGTGCTATTCCCCAATCCAATTCTTAGCACATTGTGATCATCATGATTCTTGCAACGATTGAAACACTCCTATCTAGTCAATGCGTTCGTAGATTAGTTTTGATTCGAAAATTTTAGGGTTAGGTTTCCGCCGAAACCATCTCGAACCCACCGAGTTGAAAAACTCGGTCCCACCAATTTGGCTTATGCCATTGCACAAGTGAGACTCGGTCTGACCGAGAATTACTTATCGGTGTGACCGATTTTGGAACTCTGTGAAACCCTAGCAGTCTCGGTGCCACCGAACTGTGACTCGGTCCGACCGAGTTCACTAGTTTAGGTTCCAAAACTGCTTCGGTATCACCGAGTTTGAAAATCGGTAGATCCGAGATGATTTCAGTGGGAAACTAAAACTAGGTTTTTGGATCATTCTTTTGCAAAAATCTCTGCATTTTGTGATGCTCATCTATTCTACCTCATCTATAAACTGTTCATAGGGTCAGCAGTCAGCTTGTTCATCATGTCAGACCAAAGTGATAGTCAGAACATGTCAGAAGAGCAAGTACAGATGAGTGAGGGCACTAGTCCCTTAAGTTCTTCAGATGATGGAAGCAGGAGTACCCCAAGCAATCTGCCAAAAGCTGCCACCAGACAGAGCAAGAAGAGAACTTCAGATTCTAAGGATGAAGATTATGTGGCAGAAGAGGAAGCCACATCAAAGAGAGTTGAGCCAGCTCAAGGCACAAAGCCAGGGTTAAAGATCAAAAGGCCAGCAGGCAGGCAGCCTATGTCAAAGGCCAGAGCTTCAACTGAAAAGCCTGCTCCCAAAGAGCCAGTTGCTGCTGAAGGCAAGAAGAGGAAGGAAAGGGTCAAGAAGACCGTGGCCAGAGTGCTTGGAAAGGCTTCCATCATGGAAGAGGAAGAGGAAGAAGAGGTTGCTGCACCAGCACCTAAGGCACCTAAGCTTATGGGTGATGCTATCAGGACAGGGGCTACCACATCTAAGCCCAAAGAAGCACCCAAAGCTGCCTCCAAGCCCAAGTCTGCACCAAAGAGAAATACAAGAAGCATCCCAGCTGCTGAAAAGAACAAGGCCCCAGTGCCTGAAGCTGCAGAAGAAGATGATGAAGAGCAAGTACTCAGAAAGCTCAAGCCCAAGATCCCAGACCATAGTGATGCTCATCCTGTGGCTGAGGATATGAAGCTCAGGAGAGACTCAGGGCTCAGGAAGTGGAGAGAAGCAGATCTGTATGCTTCAAGGAGGAGGACTGCTGTTGACTACAGGTTCCACACTAAGGAACAGCAGGACTTCTATGAGATAGTTTTGTTGGACAAGAAGCCCATTGTTTGTGACATGAGATGGGTCGACTGGACCTACATGAAGGAAAATGAGGAACACTACCCTGGAGTGTATGACAGCTTCATAGCTTGTGGAGTAGCTGACTTTGTTGGGCAGAAGCTCACAAAGTGGAATGAGGAGCTTATAATGCAGTTCTACTCCACAGCACATTTTTATCCAGATGGGAGGATCACATGGATGTCTGAGGGTACAAGGTACCAATCTACAGTTGCTGAGTGGGCACAACTCATTAATGCCCCAGAGGAGCATGATGATGACTTGGACATATATGCCAAGAAGAAGATGGACCATAACTCTATGTCCAATATGTACAAGGAAATTCCAAATGAAGCACTTGACACTTTCAAATTTGGCTCAGTGCACTATCTTCTGTCAGGGCTGCCAACCATCAATTGGATTTTGAGGCACACTCTCTTGCCCAAGTCAGGTGATCACAAGATGATCAGAGGCCATGCAATCAATTTGCTTCATGTATTTGATGTGCCACAGAAGTTCAAGGTGATGAGCCTCATAGTAGAGACTATCAAGAGGACTGCAGCAGATCAGAAGAGGAGCTGTGGATATGCCCCACAAATTCAGGAGCTCATCAACTCCAAGATGGGCACAGGCATATACTTATTGGACAAGGAACACCTGCCCATCCGTCCAGATTTTGAGGACAATCAAGTTGTGATGACTGAAAATGAACCATCGTCTGCACAAGCACAAGCAAAGAAGGAGAAGGCAAGGAAGGAGAAAGCTGCCAAGATGCCAACTCAAGAGGAGGCATCTGAGTATTTCTTGAAAACCAAACAAGAGCAGCTTGGTTACCTGATTGCATCCACCCTGCGGATTGAGAAAGGACTAGCCACCCTAACTCAGAACCAGGCAAGCTTAGAGAGAATCATGGAACAAAAGTTCTATGACTTGGATGTCAAGGTGACAGAGATTCAAACTGCAGTGGAGCAGCTCCAAGATGATATGCAGGAGAGGAAAGGGAAGACAACCACTGATGCCTTTGCCAGAGTGCCACGAGGTCCGAGGTCGTCTGCAGTGCCAGTTCCTAACACAAGAGCAACTACCTTAGCTCCAGCCGTAGCACCAGCCCAACCTGCTCCAGCGTCTACTTCAGCTCCAACTCCAGCGTCTACTTCAGCGTCTACGGAAGCCTTCGTCCTTGGAGTGATCCGGACTCCACCACCACCTGAAGATCAAGCCTGAGCATCGATCTAGCACTATGCATTTTCTAGGAACTTTTTGGTAACTTGTTGCCAAAGGGGGAGAAAAATGTATAGATCATAGGCTTCGAGAGAGAGAGAGTGCTGTTTTTTCTCTCTTGCTTTATTTGGTGGGTTTTTTTCGAACTTTGTTTGCTTTTGAGTGCTTGGATACTATGTCATTGCTTGTGAGACATTGATGATCATGTGTTTGATCATAAGCTACACTTAATGCTTGCTTAATGCTATTATCTTATCTATCTTATGTGATCATTCACTATTCTTGGTGATGAGTGCATGTATTTCATTCTTATCATTTTAAGCGCTCCACCAAGATGTATGTGACATGGAAGAGTAACCCATGACTCGAACTCCTTGTGCATTTGCAGTCCAAAGCAAATTTTAAATATGCACAAATTTAGGGGGAGCTCTTACTTGTCACATACTTCTCAAAGCGACGATATATTTCATGCTTATTATCATTTGTCGAAGCTTTGATCTATATGTTGTCATCAATTACCAAAAAGGGGGAGATTGAAAGTGCAACTATCCCTAGGTGGTTTTGGTAATTCATAACAACATATAGCTCATTGAGCTAATGCTATTCCAAGATGATTATTTCAGGAAAGCTCAATGATTGGCATGGCATGGATGTGAAAGTGGAACCCTCAAAATGCTAAGGACAAAGGATTGGCTCAAGCTCAAAAGCTCAAGACTCTTCATTTTATATTTTAGTGATCCAAGATCACATTGAGTCTTTAGGAAAAGCCAATACTATCAAGGAGGGATGAGGTGTTGCTTAATGAGCCTCTTGCTTCATGTGCTTAGTGATATGCTCCAAAACCCTCAACTACTTTCCCATATCCACTTATGACCTAAACGCTAAGCCAAACTCGGTCATACCGATTCTTTCTATCCGGCGCCACCGAGTTTCACTTGTCATAAGCCACTGCCAAACCCTAGCAATTCGGTTCTACCGATAGGGATCTCGGTCTCACCGAGATGGGATTGCAAACTCTCTGTTTCCCTTTCGCAACTTATCGGTCTCACCGAAAAAGCGAATCGGTCCCACCGAGATTGCAATGTAAATTCAGTGTTTCCTTTTTGTAACTTTTCGGTCTCACCGAAAGAGAAAATCGGTCCCACCGAGTTTGCCTGACCAACTCTCTGGTTAGCTAATTACCAAAATCGGTCTCACCGAGTTTGTGTAATCGGTCTCACCGAGATTACGTTATGCCCAAACCCTAACCATATCGGTCCTACCGAGTTGCATGTCAGTCCCACCAAAAATCTCTAATGGTCACTAGGTTTACCTTTTCGGTCCGACCGAGTTTGTTGATTCGGTCCCACCGAGATTGGAAAACTGTGTGTAATAGTTGGATTTTGTGTGGAGGCTATATATACCCCTCCACCTCCTCTTCATTCGTAGAGAGAGCCATCAGACTAAGCATACACAATTCCAACTCATATGTTCTGAGAGAGAACCACCTACTCATGTGTTGAGATCAAGACATTCCATTCCTACCATATGAATCTTGATCTCTAGCCTTCGCAAGTTGCTTTCCACTCAAATCTTCTTTCCACCAAATCCAAATCCTATGAGAGAGAGTTGAGTGTTGGGGAGACTATCATTTGAAGCACAAGAGCAAGGAGTTCATTACCTACACACCATTTGTTACTTCTTGGAGAGTGGTGTCTCCTAGATTGGCTAGGTGTCACTTGGGAGCCTCCGACAATATTGTGGAGTTGAACCAAGGAGTTTGTAAGGGCAAGGAGATCGCCTACTTCGTGAAGATCTACCGCTAGTGAGGCAAGTCCTTTGTGGGCGATGGCCGTGGTGGGATAGACAAGGTTGCTTCTTCGTGGACCCTTTGTGGGTGGTTGCTTCTTCGTGGACCCTTCGTGGGTGGAGCCCTTCATGGACTCGCGCAACCGTTACCCTTTGTGGGTGGATCCCTCCATGGACTCGCGCAACCGTTACCCTTCGTGGGTTGAAGTCTCCATCAACGTGGATGTAGGATAGCACCACCTATCCGAACCACGGGAAAAACATCCGTGTCTCCAATTGCGTTTGAATTCTCCAAACCCTTCCCTTTACATTCTTGCAAGTTGCATGCTTTACTTTCCGCTGCCAATATACTCTTTGCATGCTTGCTTGAATTGTGTGATGATTGCTTGACTTGTCCTACAATAGCTAAAATCTGCCAAGAACTAAAATTGGGAAAAGGTTAAGTTTTTATTTGGTCAAGTAGTCTAATCACCCCCCCCCCTCTAGACATACTTTCGATCCTACACCATGGCTACCGGGCGACGGCGACCAGAGAAGATGTGGTGGGAGGGGAATGAATGCAGCTACTGTTTGGGTTCGCCTTCCGGCTTAAATAAATGTGCAGCATCACGTGTACTTGCGGGTGCAAAAATTGTAACATACGTGTCTGCTTAAGTGGGCGTCACGTAACTGGTGTGTGTGAGAGAGATTCTGAGAGACAGAGTGCGTGTGTGCGACTCTACTCTTTGGACATGTACTCAACCTTTTACATCGGGATATAAGTATAATGATATTTACTTTAGCTAGTGATTTACGTGGCCATGTTAATGTGGTTGTGTCAAAAAAATGTCACTTCCTGCTCGTGATTTGCGTTATATAATTACAAGCAAGATTCTCGTGCATTGCAGGGAACATCAATATGCATTTTTTTTACAAAACACCTGTTGTGATTGACCCATGCAGGAGTAATCCCATGTGTAAAAACTAATGATATCTCGAGAATTTTATCGGAAAACTGGTATCTCAAGAATGTCATCGAAAAAATTAAAGATGAGAGATAAGGCGAGGAGGAGTGGAGCGTGGTGGTGACTGGTGGTCGGAATGGGCGGAGGCATGGGGATGGACGGCGCCGGCAGGCGGCAGCGGCCACCATGCATGCCAGATTGTTCCAGAGACTTATTCTTTTTTAATTACTGAGCAATGAGGTTGCGGGAGATAATGATGTGGAGAGAGGTGCGGGTATCTTCTGTAAGATTATCATAGTTTGCTTTCTATCCTCATATATAGATCATACGGTCTGTATTACAAGATGGTAGGCACACCATCACCGCCAACTCGTTTTTTTATAAGGGTACAGATGATAAGTTTGCTGACTACTAAAGTAAAGTGGAATTTGTCCATGTTATGCAAGTAAATAAAGGTGATTGTTTATCATACGGGTAAGGTTGGATGAAGGGTGGTAGGAACAAATGCTCCGCCTAGAGCATGTGTGTGTGAGATGGAGTCCTAGTGTGTGTGTGGGGTGTGTGTGTTTGAGAGAGAGAGGGGAGAGAGAGAGATGGAGTCTTAGTTTGTGTGTGTGTGTGTGAGAGAGAGAGAGAGATGGAGTCTTAGTGTGTGGGGGTGTGTGCGTGCGTGCGTGTGTGTGTTTGTGT
>NC_041388.1:559704407-559732687 GCF_002162155.2 Triticum dicoccoides | reverse complement strand
GTCGCGGGGTCCTCTGTGGCGGATGTAATTTAAGTGTGCATGGCTTCATCATAGAGAGGTGATGTGTATGGCAGAGGCCACCAACGATGGGGTGCGAGAGAGAAAATGCCCGTAGAGAGGGAAGAGAAGGTGTGTGCGCGTGAGAGGAGTCGACATCGAGAGAACGTGTTTGTTCGAGAGACACCGAGGAAGACTACTATATATCGATGGTGCATGTAGGCGGGAATTAAACAAAGGGATGGTCTTATTGGTTTCAGGGATATAGGGGAAGAGTGAGAGGCGGGGGGTAGCTAGAAGGAGATTGTTAAGTGTGAGTGTGTGTTTTACCCATCCAGGCGGAAGTTATGTGCACAAAAGAGGAGAATGATTCGATGTGGCATTAGGATTGAGGGTAATTAACTACGTACGGAGACATAGAGACCTTGAACGTGCATGTGTGAGAGGTATACATGTATATGTGGGATGTGTGTGTGCACGCGCGCATGATTGAGATAAAAGAAAGAAGACATAAGTCATAAGATCAACGACATGGGAGAGACGGATCGGTATGACAATATGCATGCATGTGAGAATGCAGGGAAGAAGGCCCGACAATTGAGCATGGGTTTTTGTCTTTAAGAGATAGTGGCGTGGGCTGGAGCATGCATCTATGGTGAGCAGAGGGAGTGAGGCGCAACGATTGTGCAAAAGAGACCAACCTATGAATGCATATGTATGGAGAGACATATATAGTGTGGGTGATAGGGAGCAAGACTCCGTGCGAGAAAGAAATGTTGACGGAGAAACTATAGATAGATACAGAGATGGAGATGCTAGCTAGAGGGACATCCGCTAGTTTGGGTGTTGGAGATGACAGTCAGGTGGTTCAAAGGGTGAAGTTATATATATGTGTGAGAGGGCACTTGACTGCATGTAGAGAGAAACATATGTAGTGTGCGTGATAGGAATCAAGAGTGAGGGCGAGAAAGAAGGTTGATGGAGAAACAGATAAATAGAAAGATAAAGATGCTAGCTAGTGTGCGTTAGAGATAGGAGTCGAGTGGATCAGAAGGCTGGGTTATGTGTGTGGGTGTGAGAGAGATAGAGAGAGGGTGCATGTGAGTCACATACAAATAGATATCAGAGAGAAATGAGATCCAGAGAGACGGAGTTTTGTGTCTGCGAGAGAGAAATATATTTCACAACGAGAGTGATAGCTAGAGAGACATACGAGGGAACGCAAGATATCTCTAGGGAGAGAGGGTGTGTGTGAGCGACATACAAGAGAACAATGGAGAAATATGAGATCCTGGGAGACAGAGTTTGTGTTTGTGTGTGAGAAAGAGATATTGAAGAGGAAGAGTCGTAGGTTCTCATATCTAAGGAGCGAAAGACATCTCTGTATGAGGGGTGTGCGAGTGGCACACATAGGAACAGTAGAGAGAAATGAGACCCCGGGAGACAAAGTTATGTGTTTGTGTGAGAGAAAGAGATTCCACATGGAGAATCATAGTTAGAGACACATAGCAGGGAGCGAGATATACTTAGAGAGAGATAGAGTGATGAAGGTCGAGGGAGAGAGTACCGTCAATGTGTTACGAAGATAAAAGATCATTGTCGACATACAGGTAGCACGAGAGATACCTGAGAGATGATGAACGCGTATAGGTCCAGAGAGATAGTCCTATATAAGCATGAGTGATAGCTATACGAGACGAATATCTGGATTAAAGGGGATTCAAATATTTAAACTGGAGATCACGACATCGATAATATCATAACGCAAATTGGTGTATCAAACATGCATATTCATTTGAATTTGGGCACACGTGTAATGTTATATATTTTATCAATATTGGTGATCCATAGATTCCTCAACTACAAACAATGCATGGTTTATATGCAATTAATGTCTAAACGGGATTACACTATATGTTGCATGTGTGAAACACATTATACATGTTTGAGAAGTAAAAAACCCGCGTGAAACACACATTAATTGGAGACAGTTATCAAGGAATGCACACCTTGGATTTCAACATAAAGTGGTTTCAAATATTTGAAAATCCAAATTGATGGATACAACCTTAAGAATCTGAGATCATGCCATTTGTAAACCATATTTATGTATAAATGGTGTTGTGCTTTCGAAAGTATATATAAAAAATGATGTATATAGAATGTAATTCCAATTGAAAATGGATCCCGCCCGGAAAAAAATAGAATACAAACGGGATTCGAATTGAGTTGGCACGGTAAACGTGCACTCTGCAAAATTTGGACGAAGTAGGGAAAGTTGCAGTAACCACCTGAAACCAAAATCTGCGAGATGGAAATCACTACTACCTATCCCTGCCATGCAAAGCCTATCTGGTGGATTTCTATAGGTTTCGATAGGGGTAGGTTTGTAATTTCACCCAAACGTGACGTAACCACCTCTCACCCGGATTCATAAACGGTGGGCGCCAAAACACAGTGTGTCCTCGACCGAAATCGACTCCCTCCCCGATTCATATTCATACACGGTGGGCGCCAAAAAGAAACTCTCGTCGGAAAATATTCGGTGTATGCGAGATTACCGTCCTATCCCCAACTGACTAATGTTGTTGTGATGTAGTAGAAATTTGAAACGGGGGCTAAGTTTGTAAATTTCCTCGCATTTGAGACAAGCGCGCCCTGAATACATGGTTCCCCCCTTCCTCTCTACCTCCCTTTTCCCCATTCGTACTCCGTGGGCGCCAAAACACCTCTCCACCCCACCGTCCCCCGTCCGCCGCCGTCTGCCACCACATCCACCGCCATCCTCCTCCACCATGCCAGAGCTGATACCCCGTGCCGCCGTCCATTACAAGAGATTGACCTCTCTCATCCACAGCTTTGGACCGGGATCCTTGCATCCCGTCCTCTCGCTTCATCCCCGCCGTCGTCCACCTTGCCGGCGCCGCTCCTACGACCGTCTCGTACACCGCGCCCTGCCGCCACCGTCTACCCTCCTAGATCTGCTTCCACGTCGCCGACATCCATCGCTACTGCAGCACCGTCAAATTCTCAGCAGATGCGTACATGGCGCCGCACCAGAGGCGGTACTCTTTCGTATCTGCTCAACTTATTTATCGCGGCAAGAAAATAGATCGCCACTGCTTTACTCTGATTTCTTGTCTTGGTTGCGAAGTTGCATTTGTCCGGTTTGCACCTTCAGATCCGCCATGGCACGCTCAACACTATACTCCCAATGCTTATGGTTTTCCCCTTTTATATTCCACACTAGTTAAATCATAGTAGACTAAATTTCAAAATTGGGTCAGTCGATTTTTCAGAGCTCGCAGGAGTTCGCCGGTGCGATTGAAGTGGCTCGGGTGGTTGTGGGGCCTCACTGAACGAAGAAAACTCGATGCAGGTGGGGGTTGGGCGGGGGTGGGGGTGGGGGTGGCGGAGGAACACAGGAGGTGGGGGCCGGTGGTCCGGCCGGCGGCCCATGCGGTGTTCTATATGGGAAGAATCAGAGACGAGGAAGAAGAAGGGTTAGGAGACGTGGGATCTTCATCCAACCGCCTGAAATGGTCAAGAGACAGCTAGGAGTTGCATTCTTAATGCGCTCTAGTTCATCATGTGTGGGCACTGCGCAACCAACATTTTATTATCCAAAATCTGCTTGCTCTTCTTTACCATGTCCCTCTTCCGTTCTTCTTTAATATGTACTCTCTCAGTTCCTAAATACAAGTCTTTGTATAGATTCCACCATGGACTACATATGGAGCAAAATGAGTGAATCTACACTCTAAAATGTATCTGGATACATCTGTATGTGATCCATAGTGGAAATCTCTACCAAGACTTATATTTTGGAACGGAGGGAGTATGATAGTAGTACAGTATGTTCATTGTACTGAAGATGAGCAGGGACATTTGCAGTGTAGAGGTCTATACGGTCGGTTGTGATGGACACTTTCAGCCTCTTTGATTCATAGGATCTCGTAAACATAGGAATAGGATTTGTAGTGGCCTGCCCACTTGAATCCTATAAGAATAGCAAGGAAATGCGGGGAGATGTGTCACCTTTGAGAGTTACACTAATATTAATAGTACCGCACCTTCACTTGAAGAGAGCTGGTATCTGAAGCCTTTCTAGCCGTACCAGCAATACTAGCACATATATTCCAGCAAGTTCCACTTTGCTGATTTTACTCTGATGCTTAAGGTTTTCCCGTTATATCTACACTATGATCTGTGTAGCTGCTTTGTGTCGCACTAGCAGCAGTCCACTCTTGAAGCTAAACACTGCAATGACTTACAAAATTGGCACCAAGGCATTGAGTGCCATTCTGGATGCAATGAAACTCATACGCTCCCCACCAGTTGATTCTTGTTCAGAATATGATCCTAATGACTATTCTAACCTCGAGGAGTCAAAGGCAGATGGCCTGGCCTATTCACCCATCAAGGTGCCTGTTCTAATTTGGCAATGTTTTATTGATTGCGGGTATCTTGCATATGTTGTCTTGCATTTCTTCTACTTTGTTGCACCGCCATTTGCTTAGTTTACTCATCATATATGTCGAGATGCCATGCCCATCCATTATGAATACATATTCCATCTGTCATCATACCATGTTTTTTCACTCAAATGCCATTCTTGTGCATCAGACATCAAAAAGGAAGAGGGTGATTGCCGAACCTGAAGGAGCGCCAGCAAAGTCCTTGAAAAACATGGTGGTGCCAGAGAAATCAGACAGCACCCCACTTATATTGGCTGTACAACCAGTGACACAAAACGTAGGACCGACTCCAGCAGACTGTACCCATACTTCACTGGCCACACCACTAGCCCCACCACACAGGACCTGCACTCCATCAAAAGGTATACCGATTTCATTTGCCATAGCACCAGCTGTACCACAGAAAAATCCCACTCCAGCAAAAAGTACAGCAAGTCCACCGGCCGAAGACCTATCCCAACTACAGAGATGGCCAATTCCTACAGATTGGAACCCCATTCCATTTATTCCCAGTTTAAAAGACAATGCTTTCAATGTTTTTAGGGACTACGTGCATATATTCCCATCATGGGAAGATTATTGTGAAGACAAACACCATTTTCACATCTTCCTGTCCAACTTACGTGTAAGTGCTATTATTCATGGTTATTATTTTCCTGTTTTCTACTGATTGAACACATCAATGATTTACATTACATTGTTGTAACTAGGCGAGGGTCAATCTGGATAGTCATGACGAGCAAAGCTTGCTTGTGCTTTTCAAGGAAGCATTGCAGCAGTATCAGTGTTACCTGAGGAAATCACACTTTGATGGCAAGTCTATAAATGAATTTCCGGTGAAGTCTCATGTGCTAAATTAGAAGACATTGAATGGAAAAACCTTGTTATGCACTGGTCTCATTCCCAGGATGAGGTACTGTCTATGAAATCACATGACAATTTGAACTTCTACCTTTCAACATGTGCCTTATGGATCTTTTTTGCAGGAAATCTGCTCGAAGAAGAATTCCGGTTTGACAAGAACGACAAGATATCTCAAATATGCTGCCCGCTGCTTTGCTCTTGTTAGTACCTGTTGTCCTATATCACTGTACTTGCATACATACCTAGCTCATTATGTGACAGCAGTATGCATGATAGCTTGCTTATCAATTGTTCGCTCCAAATTATCTAATATATATGAATGGTTACATTAGTGTAGAATATATCCAATGCCAATGTTTTTTAGCTCTACATTGTTCTTGTAAGTACATGCTATCCTTTATCAGTGTACTTATAATGACAGGTAGTTGTTCATGTACCATCACTCTGCAGCTTATTTTCCTTTGCCCTCCATTTTCTACACATCAGATCTATATTTACTCTTACCATAAGGTTGGTACTGAAGAAGTTTAGCTGTGCATTGCTCTTGGCTGTACCTTTTGCCTGTATCGCTGCACTTACATTTATAGCTACTTGGTTATGTAGCATCACTCTTCGTATTATCTTAAATATTCTCCATTTTTTCATATATTATCACATCTATATTTACTCTTAACAAAATGTAGAATAAAGGCAATGCTTTTGAAGAAGATTCTGTGGTAAACTTCTTGAACTTCCCCCCGTCAGCATCGACAAGGCCTTTATAGAGCCTGTCTTCACCAATAATGTAAGTTTGTCCATCTCAAGCCTTCAAACTTTGTTGTATATATTTGGTTAGGGATGACTGCAACAGCTGTTTATTTTTGGTGTTTTCATCAAATTGCTTGTTTAAAGTTTATTATGTAGTTCATAAACAAAAGTTTGTCCTTTCTCAATTTAAGTTTTCAGTTGTACAACCAAGTTCCTTCTTCATACCATGTAAATTAAATTATACAGAGAAAGTGATCTTCTTTTGCACTACATGTATGCTTCTGTTCTTCATCCGTAATCCAGTGGTGTGGTGAACCTACCCACTACAACACAATGTCATATTATGCAATGTCTTAACTATGAACAATGTCATATCATTCTACTATTATTTAACCCGTCTCTTTATTTGCCAATCTGAAATGGTATAAATTGACAACACACTAACCATTGATACTTATGAGTTCTTGATCTGTAATCCAGTGGTGTCGTGAAGCTGCTAACTCCTTCACAATGTCATTTCCTGCCATGTCTTAACCTGAATAATACCATATTGTGTTAATGCAATTTTAAACTGTGTCACTTTATTTGTCAGTTAGAAATGTGATGAATTGTCAGCACTGATACTTTTATGTGCAAAACCTGTCATCTATCTGCTTGTTTATCTTTCAGAGTGAGGAAGATATAAGTGTTGAATAAGCGCAGTCTCATCATCTTGCTCAGCTGCTTGCGCTGCAGCTCCCCAGCAGGGCTAACCTTTCTTGAACTCTATTGAAGTGTTGTAGGTTTTGTATATTATTTTGTCGGCGTGTTTATTTGCACTAGTGGCGATCTTTGATGCCCAGTGTATGTAATCTGCTGTCTGCTTGTGCTTTATTATCATAGTGGCGAACTTTGATGCCCAGTGGATGTAATATGCCGTAATTTCTTTATTGTATAGTCTAGGTTTTTTCTTATTCACGATGCTGGAGTTATTTTATTGTATATATATCCTGTCTTCGCAGTAAACCGGCCAAACCATAAAATTACGGTACATAATCGGGTCGTCATGCAATCACGATGTAGGTTGGGCCTGAAACGTGCCGAACAGCTCACGGGCCGGCAGCAGCCCGAAATGAACCCTGGCCCATGATTGTGCGAATCAAATCACGGGCTTTTAACAGGCCAAAATTGTCTCGGTCCTTGTTTGGCCCAATCAGATATCGGCTGCGAGCAGGCCGGATGCAAACCGGGCTGTAGTTAGGCCCAACTATATGACGGGCTTTTAACAGGCCGAAATGTTAAACGGGCCCTTAACAGGCCAAAAATAATATCAGGCCAAATTACTAAGTGGGACTTTAGCAAGTGGGCCCAAAAGCATAGTGTCCAGTTGACGGGCCAAATCTGATATGGGCCATAATTGAGCCCAAAGCCTCTTAAAGGGCCGGACCTGATCTGGGTCGTAATTTGGCCCAGAACGTGGTAGGCTTTTAACGGGTCGGATCTCATATGGGCCATTATTAGGCCCGGAGCATGGCAGGCCATTAATGGACCGGATCATATATGGGCCGGCATTTGGCCCAAAACATGGCAGCCAGTTAATGGGCCGACCTACTAGGGTCCTCAAAATCTTGTGGGCCTACAGCTGGGCCGGCCCATTAATGTCGGCAAAATCTCGTGGGCCTTTAGCTGGGTCGGCCCATTATGATCCGCAAGAATCTTGTGGGCCTTTACCTGGGCCGGCCCATTATGGCACACAAAAATCTTGTGGGCCTTTACCTGGGCCGGCCCATTATGGCCCGCAAAATCTTGTGGGCTTTTAGCTGGGCCAGCCCATTATGGTTCGAAAAATCTCGTGGGCCTTTAGCTGGGCTGGCCCATTATGGTCCACAAAATCTTGTGGGCCTTCAGTTGGGCCGGCCCATTTAAACTTGATGGGCCGGTCCATGTGTCAACATATCATAGGCGCGTCTCGCCCATTGGATGAGTGACACCTGTGCCAACGCGGACCTGACACGTGTCTCCTCCAGCCAATGATGATTTTACACGTGGAAAAACCCCATTGGTCGGGGCTATTAATGGGTTATCGGATCCAAAACCCGACCCGATAGCTTAACGGCGTTCCGTTACGGTGGATGCCACGTGTCGGTCACCCTTGACGAAAGCACTTCTGTGACGCGCGATTTATCGTCATAGAAGTGGACACTTCCGTGATGATAATTTTGGTAATGTCATGGAACACTTCTACGACAGCACAGGTATGACTATCTTGATTTTGTCATAACATCGTCATGGATGTACATGCATGACAGAAAACGCGACCTACTGTGACAAACACGTATCATCACGGAAGTGTATTTTTTTGTAGTGATTGCATGCAACCGCTGATCATCAAAAGTTTACATTAGATGTATCAATACCACCACCGGTTTGTCTACGAGAGTTACATACGGACCATCTATTGTCTGAACAAATCAGGTGGTATCCATTTAAAATTGTTTTATTAGCACATATTGTTTTTGTCAAAGAACAATTATTCTGGCTTGCGATGTTTTTTATGCAGGATAATTATCCGTCGCAAAAGTGTTATGGATATGGAGCGCGGGTCAGCATTACTCTGCACTGGTGTTCGTCCATGTCGTGCTGCTCGATGGACACACATATAAGCCGCCGCTCCTGTTGCTGAGTCTGCATCAGTGCCGTGGTTAGCTCGCTCGCGCCCACGACTGATTCTCTTGGTTGCATCAACTTACAAACCGCGTGGTCGGTTCATCTGTTCGCGTCTGTGGCCGGTTCACGCGTCCACGCCGGCTTACAACAAGGAGGACAACTTGCTCGTCCGCACCGTCTTACAACACTGCAGCCGACTCATCTGTCTATTTCCCGCGGCCCACTCGCTTGTAATTGATTTCAGCTTCACCATGGTGATCATCAACTCCGCGGTGGATAATTTCTGGTTTAAACATATCAGGTGAAATCCATACAGTATATTTTTATGTTATCTATTGCTTTTCTTTAAAAGAGCAATTACTTTGGCTTGCAAGTTCTCCAATGCAGGACAAGTTATATCACTGAGCTGTTGACTGATTCATACCGGTTTATATCACGGTCAAATATGGAGAATCTCAAGACAACTCCTCGAGTTGCCTTGAGACTCAGGGGCTACGATGACATGACTCAGTGAATGATTACCAATTTAAAGCAGACTCAAGAACTCCGAATCATTGGAGGGGGAAAAACCCGGCCCCGGAGGCTTCTGCCTTATTGGCGAACATTTAAAGGCCGTCAAAAAATTTCCGGCTTAAAAAGAAGGATTCCGGTTCAAGGTAAACCTTGTCTCCCACAAAGCTTTGAAACTCTCAATATCCGGTTCAAAATTCCGGCTTAAAAAGAATTAATCTCTCGCAAGTTCGAGTTCTCGGAAAGATTAAAGGGTGCCAAAAAGAGGTTGTTGCCATGATGCACGGTTCAAACATAGGGTATCCCGCCTTACGGCTTATTTTATTATGGTCACTTGGGGGCTTCCTGCTCATCGAGCATAGCTGTCAGTACCCTCTTGATCGGCGCAATGCCAAAACTTACATGGTCACTTGGGGGCTTCCTATTCAAACATAGGTCGTATTCGAACCAAAGAGAACATAGCTGTCGATACCCTCTTGATCGGCACACTGCCAAACTCAGTAGGGGGCTTCTTGATCGTATTCGAATCATAGCTTAACCCCTTTTGGGTCCGACTTGGATCGTATTCGAATCAGGGTCGTTAAAAACCTCTCAAGGTCATTTGGGGGCTTCCTGTTCAAACATAGGTCTTATTCAAACCAAAGAGAACATAGCTGTCGGTACCCTCTTGATCGGTGCAACGCCAAAGCCACTGGGGGCTACATGATCGTATTCGAATCCTAGCTTAACCCCTTTGGTCCGTTTTATTGATCGTATTCGAATCAGAAGCCTCAAATTCTTCTTTCTATTTTTGCTTAAGTTTTCTGAAAACAGTCTTTTGGGTTTGTCTTGAGACTTTTTGTTCATATCTGAAGCATATATATGGTTTCGATGAAACTGGCTTGACATTGGATGATAAGTCACCATATATGACAATCATAAACATTTGGAAGTTTTTTGGGTTATCACCCTTACTACACAGGGTCTTCAAAGTCGCTTCAGCGCAATGGTTATCATTTTATTAATGGACATGATTTATTTTTACAATGGAGGGAATAGTCCCAAGTCGTTGCAGGCTTACGACCCGGCACTTGGGGGCTACATTATTCAAATTGAGATTACATCAAATATGCAAGTCCCAAGTCACTGCCAGCATGCACCATGGCACTTGGGGGCTAATGTAAAGTCATTTTTTACTGGCCTTATTATTGAAGACTCGACTCATCACATCATAATGAGCCGGCCCTTGGGGGCTACCAATTGCTCCTGTCAAAAATTATATTGAAGGTACACAGGTTTTATTCCATTATATTGAAGGGTCCACTGCTCTTATTGGTAAAACACAAAGCTCTTAACCTTGTGGACGTGGGTTCAAACCCCATGATGGGGGTTACATCATATGATGTTCTTTTCAAAACAAGTATATATAAAGTCGCAACTCAATATTATCTTACTGAGCCGGCCCTTGGGGCTACATGTTGTTGTTCAAGTCTATATGATCATATTTATAAAGTCCCTGCTCATTATTGCATAATGACCCGGCCCTTGGGGGCTACACTGGTTGAAGTTTTTTATGAGTATAAGGCTATTACAAGTCCCAGGTTGCTGCAAGCATGACAACCTGACACTTGGGGGCTACATATATGGAGTATTCAGTCTTTACTAGTGACTGAGATGAACAACATGGATTTCTTCAGAGTGGCAATATTTATGTTGAAGCAAGTCTTAAGTCACCACTTTGTTTCTGCTCAAGACTTGGGGGCTATAGGTAATATGGATATAAGGGAGAAAAAATCTTCAAATTCTCGGTTTTGAGTAAACCAGATTGACCGGGTGTCTGCGGAAATTATAACTCAGCATTATCTATTTATAACCCGACAAGTTTTTCATCTTTAAGCCAGTTGAAGGTCACATCAGTATTTCAAAGACCAATATTTTTAAGCATTGGGAGCTGAGTCAAATGAATTATTCTTCACAGTCTTTCTCTCTGAGAAACCAATGTCAGCAAATTGATTATGAAGTTGGCTTATTGACCCGGATTCTCTGGAAGAAGGAAATGACAAGGACTTAAGGATGTTCATGTGACGGCTTAAAATAATATTTAACCCGGAGCATAACCTGTTAAAATTGTTATTATGTTTTGTTTACAGGATCAGTTTAACATGGATGAATCCAAATTAAACTGGGGGCAAATGTCGGGGATATACCCCGCGGTATGACCCGGCCGGAGATATGACCTGGCTGAGACTTGCTGTTTAATTAATGACCCAGCACACACAATCATGTAACCCGGCAGACACAATCATGTAACCCGGCAGACACAATCATGTAACCCGGCAGACACAATCATGTAACCCGGCAGACAAAGTCATATGAGCCAGATAGTTAAGCAGACAGTTAAGTCAGACAGTTAAGCCGGACAGTTAAGCCGGGAAGTTAAGCCAGACAGTTAAGAAGCCCGAAATGTTAAAGAAAGCCCATGGAGAGAAACCCATGGAGAGAAAACGGAATAGTTAAGTCTTAAGTCCGAATTGGACTCTACATGTAACCCGCCCCTTCAACATATATAAGGAGGGGCAGGGCACCCTCAGAGGGACAAGCAAGAAACAGTAATCTCTAGGGCTAGACACAATTAGAGGAGAGCCGGCTTACTGGCGACTCTTTCATAAGCATAATGAGATCTAGCCACAAACAGCATGTAGGGCTATTACCGGATGATGTTTCCCGGGGCCCGAAGCTGTCTAAATCCTTGTCTTGTGTTGCGTCTCTCGATTCCACTCAACCCCTCTCAAGCTAGTACAAAGATGCGTTGGCCTCACGATTAAGTCCTCACACTAGGACATCTTCCGTGACGTTTCCATGACAAGAGGCAAAACACTCATGAGTTCCAACTTTCTGAGAAGAGAGATCTCTATGGACCAAGCTATGGAAGATCACAAGCACTGAAGACCAAGGCAGTGTCTGAATCAGAAGGTGAAGATTCTGATAGCAGCCTTGGTGACCCTGAAGAACTGAGCCAGGAGCTAGCAATACTCATGAGGAAATTCCAGAAGTTCTCAAGACATGGTCGTTTTGGAAAATCCTCAAGAAGTGGTGACTTAAGATCAGATTCCTCATCCCATGACTACAAGAAGAGACTCTGTCACAAATGCAAGAAACCTGGTCACTACATTCAAGATTATCCTTAGTGGGAAAAGGAATCAAAGAAGAAGTACAAGGATTACAGTTCTGAGGATTCAAAGAAGAAGAAGAAATCTTCAAAGTCCTCTTCATCAAAACCTTCAAGGTCTTCATCTCACAAGAAGAGCAGCTCCAAGAAGGCTCGGGCATTCATTGGCAAGGAAATGGACTCTGAGGCTGAATCCGAGGAAAATGAGGAAGAGGAGGAATCTGAGGAGTCAGGCTCTGCTGTGGCGAGCCTAGCCCTCGCTACCGCATTCGTCAGCAAGTCCATCTTCAACTCTGAGGAAAAGGGCCTCTCCAACACCACTGACAGCGGCGATGATGACTATGCTCCCACCTATTGCTTCATGGCAAAAGGTGCAAAGGTACTCAAATATCCCTCCTCTGAATCAAGTGATGATGAATCTGATGAAAACCTTAAACCCAGCTATTCTAAACTTGCTAAGATTGCTATGAAACTGCAAAAGGCTCTGGAAAGGGTTCAAAACATGCTAGATAAAAGTGATGATATGTTGGGCGAGGAAATGGATTGCACTAAAATTTTGACTGAAAATCTTCAGAGACTTCAGTCCAAGTTTGACAATCTTCAAGGTCATCATAACACTCTCCTATCTGATCATGAGAAGCTTTCTAATGAATTTCTTAAAAAAAAGAAAGATCTTGAGCAGTTAAGAGTGAGTTATGAAGACCTTCAGAAGGAGCGTGATTCATTACTTGCTCAACAAAGCAACGCTACTCAGGAAGAATTTATTCCTCCATGTTTGAAGTGCATTCAACGTGAATCTGCTAATTCTTCACCTGAATGCTCAAATACTTCCATTGCTGCAAATTCTTCAACTGCCTCTGCTATCACTAATTCCTCATCTAAGGACATTGCTAGTATCACTAATGATGCAGGGCTGACGGAATTGTATATGACATGCATGTACAAAATCCTCAAAGGGCATCAGGCTCTTTGTGATGTGCTTAAAAAGCAAATCCTCAACAAGAACCCTAGGAAAGAGGGTATTGCCTTTGAGAGGAAACTTAATGTTGATGAGACCTACTGGAAACCTGAGCAGTATCCCAAAACCTCATGGGTTGCTGCAAAGGGACTTTCAGTGGATCATCTACTTTATCTGGCTTTACATGTGAATCTTCATATTCTTCTGATGAGTCAATTGACTCCAACTATAAACTGTTCAAAAATCAGAATGGTGAAGTATTTGCTAGATATGTTCGCACTAACTGCAAGAACAGTTCTCCTATGAAGAAAATCTGAGTTCCCAAAAGGTGCCTTGAAAGTCTTTAGGTGAATGTCATCATGACACCACCTATGAAGAATAGGAACCCCAGATCAAATTCTTCATATGGATCCAAGTCCTCTTACGGACCAAATTCCTCACGTGGATCAAATTTCTCAAAAGGATTAAAGTCCTCTTATGAGCATCATCGTGCTAACCCGTCTGTTTCGCAGGGAAGATCTAAGGATTATGATATGTGCATTATTCTTCAAATCATTATGTTCATAAATCCTCAAAGAATTTCTCTGCTTACTCTTATGCTTACCCTAATCCCTCTTATGTGAAACGAAGTGGATTGGCATCTATGCTACCTTTCTCTTATGGGGCTCGCAGAATGATGAACTCTTTGCCATCCCTTCAGATGTGGGTGGTGAAGAAAAAGAACTAATCTCTTATGCAGGGTCAGGTCTCCAGACAAACTTAATCGTTTGAAGAATTTTCTGGAGACCTGAATATGCTTGAAAGGACGCAAGCTAATCATGAAGAAATGAATTTTCATTTCTCACGTCCTCATACTACTTTATCTGTTCTATTGCTTGATGAAATTGGTCTAATTGATATCATATTCTTCACTGATGAAGTATATGAGTTCGTAAGTTGCACTAATTCATCTGCAGGATGATCAACCCAAAGCCACTGAGTGGGTCCTCGATAGTGGATGTACAAATCACATGACTAGTGACAAGAGCTTATTGATGGACTCTGCTTTATCTCCATCACATCTGAATCATATCACCTACGCTGACAAAGGCAAAAGCAAGGTATTGGGTCTAGGTAAGGTTGCAATCTCGAAGGATCGACACATGGACAAAGTCATGCTTGTTGAGTCCTTAGGGTTCAACCTCATGTCTGTCTCAATGCTTTGTGACCTTGATATGGTTGTTGTCTTTGGCAAGTATCATTGTGTTGTGATCATGGAAGCTAACAACTCGAAAGTCTTCAAAGGCTTTAGGAGAGGAGATTTGTATATTGTTGATTTCTCTACAGGACCACAACCTGCTACATGTCTACTTCAAAAGCTTCAAAAGGCTGGCTATGGCATCGATGACTTGGTCATGCTGGGATGAGGAACTTGCACACGCTCGCGAAGAAGAAGCATATCATTGGCATCAAGGGTGTCAAATTCCTCAAGGACCATTTGTGTGGATCTTGTGAAGCCGGAAAGATGACCAAGGCCAAGCATCCCTCAAAGACCATCATGACGACCACTCGTCCATTTGAATTGCTTCACATGGATCTCTTGGGCCCTACTCACTATGCCACATTTACTAATGATGCATCTTTATATGGCTTTGTCATTGTTGATGATTATTGTCGATATACATGGGTGCATATCATCACTTACAAAACTGAAGTGCAAGAAGTCTTCGAACGATTTTCCTCGAGGGCTTCAACCAACTTTGGTGTGAAGATCAAGCACATCAGAAGTGACAATGGAACTGAGTTCAAGAACACTGGTCTTGATGACTATCTTGATGAACTTGGTATCACTCATGAGTTATCTGCTCCTTATACTCCTCAGCTTGATACTGTGTGCCACATCATCAACAGGGTATATCTTCACAAATTCTTCAAGAAAACTGCATATGAACTTCTCACTGACAAGAAACCCAATGTGAGTTATTTCAAAGGCTTCGGTGCTAAATGCTGGATTAGAGATCATCATCATAGTTCTAAATTCGCACGGAAAGCACATGAAGGTTTTATGCTCGGTTATGGTAAGGACTCACACACCTACAGAGTCTTCAACACCTATCACCACAAGGTTGTTGAAACTGTAGATGTGCGGTTCGATGAAACTAATGGCTCGCAAAGAGAGCACCTACCTCCTATGACAGATGAAATACCTCCTGAGGAATCTATTAAGTACAAAGCTACTGAGGATGTCATTCCTACCGAAGAATCTGCTGAAGAAGTCGTTCCAGAACGTGAAGAACGTCATGCTGATGCACCTGAGGAAAATGGTGCTGAAGAAAATGCTGATCAAATTCCTCAATGAGAACCAGCTCATCCTCGCGTTGCAAATGAAGTGCAGATTGAGCAAATCATCAGCGACATCAACATTTCAGGTCCTCTCACACACTCAAGAGCTTCACATTTATCTAACTTTTGTGGGCACTTTGCTTTTGTCTCTATCATAGAGCCCACTAAGATAGATGAAGCATTTCTGGAGCCTGGGTGGATTCAACCTATGCAAGAGGAAGTACATCAATTTGAGCTCAACAACGTCTGGGAACTGGTCAAACGTCCAGATCCTCGCAAGCACAATATCATTGGCACAAAGTGGATCTACCGCAAGAAGCAAGATGAAAATGGCCTGTGGTGAGGAATAAGGCACGATTGTAGCTCAAGGCTACACATAGGTTGAAGGAATTGATTTCGATGAAACTTTTGCACCTGTTGCTAGACTTGAAGCTATTCGCATATTACTTGCTTATGCTAACCATCATGATATCATCTTATATCAAATGGATGTTAAAAGTGCATTCCTCAATGGTAATCTTGAGGAAGAAGTATATGTTGCTCAACCCCCAGGTTTTGAAGATCCAAAGCATCCCGACAAAGTCTTCAGACTCAATAAGGCCCTCTATGGCCTCAAGCAGGCCCCTCGGGCGTGGTATGATATTTTGAAGGAATTCCTCATGAAGAAAAGCTTCAAACCCGGTTCACTTGACCCAACTCTTTTCACTAAATCTTATGATGGTGAATTGTTTGTGTGCAAAATGTATGTTGATGATATCATTTTCGGCTGTACTGACCAATGTTACAGTGATGAATTTGCCTATATGATGAGTGAAGAATATCAAATGTCTATGATGGGAGAATTGAAATTCTTCTTAGGTCTTCAGATTCGTCAACAACGAAATGGCATATTCATATCTCAGGAGAAATACCTCAAGGATGTATTAAGGAAATTCGGCATGCAAGATTGCAAAGGAGTCAAAATCCCTATGCCCACAAATGGCCATCTATGCACTGATGAAAATGGTATTGACTTTGATCAAAAGGTATACCGCTCCATGATTGGTTCTTTATTGTATTTATGTGCATCTAGGCCAGATATTATGCTTAGTGTTTGCATGTGTGCCCGATTTCAAGCTACACCGAAGGAATCACACCATAAGGCTGTGAGGCATATTCTTCGATATCTAGCTCTCACACCAACACTTGGATTATGGTATCCCAAGGGCTCGGCTTTTGATCTCATTGGATATTCAGACTCTGACTATGCTGGTGATCATGTGGACCATAAGTCAACATCAGGCACATGCCATTTCCTCGGACGATCCTTGGTCTGTTGGTCCTCAAAGAAATAGAACTGTGTATCACTGTCTACTGCTGAAGCTGAGTACATTGCTGCTAGTTCTTGCTGTGCTCAATTGCTATGGATGAAGCAAACTCTCAAGGACTATGGCGTCAACCTGGAGAATGTGCCTCTCTATTGTGACAATGAGAGTGCCATCAAGATTGCTCATAACCCTGTTCAGCACTCGAAGACAAAGCACATTCAGATTCGTCATCATTTTCTTTGTGATCATGTGTTGAAGGGCGACATCTCTATTGAGAATGTGAAGACTGAAGAACAACTAGCCGATATATTCACTAAGCCCTTGGATGAGAAGATATTTAGCAAGTTGAGGTGTGAGCTAAATATCTTAGAATCTTCAAATGTCCTCTGAAAAGGACACACATCCTAACACTTATGCAAAATTGATGACTTACATGTGCAACACACAAAGTAACATTTTTCTTCAATCAATGAAGACTAACCCTCTAAGTGTGAAGAAATTAATGAAGAATTTGATTCTCAGAACCCTACGACAATTGTACGCGGTGTATGAAATCATCATTCTTATACGGTGGGTCACGCCACCACCAAAAGTTGAAAATCCTCAATCTGAGTTTTTTCTCACTTATGAAATTCCTCAGTTGTTCATTTTTCTTCAACTTTCCATTGTCTTCACTCTTTCCTCTACAGCATTCACTTATTGCTATTTCTTCAAGTTGTTTGTTCTGCTAAGTGAATGTGATCGGACCCTTCCCCCTCTATGCTAAACTCAACCTAGTCTATTCACAAATTCTTCATGTGCGTTCTATTTGAAACTCGTTCAAAATCTTCACGGTGTCCTTGTCAGCTGAAGAAATTGCGAACGGAACTTTAAACTTATCTTATCTGAATTTTCGGCTTTTGCCGCTCAAACCGCTCCGCTTCCACGATTTATTATCCTATTCACCCATGATCGCACACAATCGTCACCTCTCAGTACGTGGGTGACACATGTCACGCGAATGAGAAGAGTTAGGGGCACGTTCGTCCAACTTCCTCGGGCGAGCAGTTTTTCACTTCAGCTATAAATACCCCGTTCCCTTCCTCACTTCATTTTTACTCCGCTCAACCTCACTCCCTCGCTCGAGCTCTCAAACCCTAGCGTCGCCGCTACTTCCATCGTCGCTGGTGAGGAAGAGCTTCACTGCCTCGACCTCGTCGCCACCGTACTCACGCCGGTCGCGGATTTCTTCACTCCGCCGCTGCCGTAGCTGTCTTCCTTAGCCAAGTTAGGGCGTGGAAGATCTAAACCGATGAGCTTCAAATCTACACTTCACAGTTCATCGTGTTCTTCGTCAAGGGTAATTAAAAATTATTTTTACTGCCCTTGTTGATCCTGATGTTTTCTTCAAATCTTCAAAAGGTGTTTATTCCTCAACTCTTCACACACTAAACACCTCACATATCATCTGCTCTTTATCTGTTTCTCTAAGCAACATTTTTCTTCAAGATTCCTCAATTGTGTGGATTTTCAAATCCGTACAACTCTGGAACCTAAGTCAAAGAACGCTTAGTGAAATTCCTCAAGACTCATCCGGTCAAATTCCTCAAACTTGTTCTTTTTGCAAAAACTTTTGAGAACGCATATGACCTCTCCAAATTCTTCACACCTATACTCTGTTCACAGGTACACATGTCCGCTGCTGAATCTCTAGGTTCTTATCAACTTAACTCATTTGCAGCGTTCCTCAAAGAAAAACTGCATACCTCTTTAGAGAACTCAATAGTTCAAAACCCTCAGCTAAAGAAAATGGCAGATGGCAAGAAACCTCAAAAGGGAGGAAAGAAACTAGAAGTCAACACGGCCTTTGTGATCCCTGATGACATTTACAAGGATTATTGCACTCCTGATGAGACCACACATGGAAAGGAGGACAAAAATCAGCGCAAGGTGCGCATACAAAGGGTTGAAAGGAGATGGGCATGGGAATGGAGTGAATATCGCTATGTCACTCCAAAGTATATGAAGAAATTCGCTCTTCACCCTCCTTGCCCAAGACCTCCATTGGCACCTTGCCAAGAAGCTGATCTCACTAGCCTCAAGCGCGGTGAGGACTATCCTGATGAATGGGCCAAGCATCAAGCTAAGTTGGCTAGAGTAGCAAAAGAAGCAGTGAGGAAATTCAATGAAGACTCTGATGCTGTTGCTGCCACTGCTGAGGCCTCTGCTAGCAAGCCAAAGAAGGCCATGCCTAAGAATCCCGCACACAAGCCCAGTGCTCCTTCTTCTTCAATGCCCTCACGGCCAACTTCTGCTAAGCCCTCACGGCCAACTCCTCAAGCCACACCAGCTCCTTCAAAATCCTCAGCTCCTCCTTCCAAGTCCTCAACACCTGCGCATATCGCCTCGTGCAAAAGGATAACAGGCATATCTATTGCCTCAGGAGACTCTGTAAGTTCATCAGCTCCTCTGCACTCTTCAACTGGCCCCACTCTGCTGAAGACTAAGGCCACTCCAGGACGAGGCACTAAATCAAGTACTCAAAAGAAGCAGGTCACCTTCCAAGTCCTGTCCTCTGAGGACGAAGTTGATGATGAAGAACTCACAAAAATTATCAAAGACAGGAAGCACAGGGCCGCTAGAACCAAAGGCAGTAATGTGCCATTTATACTGGATCCCAAGTTGATCCTCGATTTCATCGACTTGTGGCACAAGGACTCCAACACACCTCTACCGAAGATGAACCTCACTCCTAGTCAAAGTCATGTGCTGACTGCCTTCATTGACGAAGAGAAATGGAAGTTCGAGAAGGCCTGGCAGCTAAAGAAGGTGCAATACAAGAAGGAGCGCCTTCTGAAGAAAAACATTGTGAAAATGACCACTGATGAACTCATTGTTGCTCAGACTGAGATCAAAAACCTCAGTGATGAATTTGACACGTATCGTGTAGATTGGCTTGGAGCCAAAGTCTGATTTGTCAAATTAACTGAACAGTTCACTACCAATGTTGCAGCTCCAACGCAACAAGAAATTCCTCAGGCTGAAGCATCTGCTCAGCCTACTGAAGAAAATGCCAGCACTGCTGATGATAATCAGGTTGCTGAAGAAAATGCTAGTACCAGGACTGATGACTACATTCCAGCCGCTGAAGAATATGTGATCCCAAGCAATCCGGTGAAGACATTCCTTCTGCTGCTTCCTTAGAGCAGTTGGATGAAGAAATTGAAGTGGATGCAATCCCTTCAACCCCAGTTGTTTCATCGCTCATGCCTCGGTTTACTACTAAAGAGGCCGGCATTGAAGAAATGAGTGCAGAAGATAAGGACATGGACATTGGGTGCACAACGCCAGTTCTGAATGATGACTTTTGGGAAAGTCAGCACCCCAATTCTCCGTCGTTCACTCCTCTGCAACAAATTCCTCAGTCCCTAGTGACTACTGAAGTTCAAATGGGTTCTGAAGAACCACACCCCACTATGTCCATCCCTGAAGAGATTCCAGCCACTAGCCCTGATGACATTGCTGCTGAAGAATTGAAGTCTCGGGCTGCCACTAAAGAAGAAACTGAAATTCCTTAGCCTGCGGAACCTGAGATCGCGATTCCTGAGGTTGTGATGTAGTTGACTGACACTCATCATCCCAAACCAAAGGATCCTTTCTCAAAGAAGCAAAAATTCAAGGCTGATGACTTCTTTCACGAACATGTCTTCTTCAGGACTATAACCCCTATGACTCTGCTCGCCTTAGAAGAAAGCGCTTCTGGACTGCCAGCCAAGCAAACTGCTATTCTTCGCTGCTTTTCAACAAAGACAAAGTCTTCGACCATGAGCATATTCCTCACGTGGACATGGAACCACTGCCCTGCTTCGCGCCAGTCCTCAATGTTCTTCATGATGCTGGGCTGCTCAACTTTTGCACTAATATTGTTGATTGGAATGAAGAGTTGATTCTTCAGTTCTATGCGACGCTGCACATCACAGGAGAAGCTGAAGAAGTGAACACTTGGGTATTGGACTGGATGATAGAGAACACACATTTCAAAGCACTAGCCTCTGAATTACTTCATGCCCTGCCTGTCAGTCCTCCCCTTGAAGGTGCTCGTTGCATCTATCATGAACCTAAACTTACTGCTCACTACATGCAAGTGTTGATGAAGCCGCTGAAGCCCGGTCAAGCTCCAAGGACCAAATTCCTCGTGAAGGAATTGTTGTTTGTGCCTAGAACTGTCTATCGCATTCTGACGAAGACATTGAGTCCAATTAAAGGCCACGATTCAAATGATGAAGAAGTTGTTGGCATCATGAAGAATCTGCTATTCAATATCATACATGGCATTCCTATCAACTATCATGATTTCTTCATGAGGAATCTGGCAAATGTTGCCCTCTCTCCATTTAAGTTGAAGCCATATGCTCCCTGGATTATGAGATTCCTCATAACAAGGTCTTCACTCAACTACAAGGATGATTTTCAGAATCATGTCAGTTACCTGCCCCCAATAGAAGTCCTCAAGCGGACATTTTCCTTATCTGATGAAAAGGGCAAGGCTACTGCTATTATTGATGAAGGCATTCATCCATTGGATGGTCTGTTCTGCAAAGCTGCATCCTACTCCACCAATGATGACCCTGCCACTCATGACTCTATCGCAAATGCTTCTAAGCAAAATCCTCAAGGCACAGCTCCAAGGGTGATGACTGATCGTGAGCTTCTCCTCGGTCTTCACCAGAAGGTCGATCGCAACCACAAATGGTTAAGCGTCAGTTTGGTTCTATTCTTCACAACATGACTGCTACACACAATGCAGTGAAGAAAAACCATTACTACCTCCATGAAGTCTTCGGTCGCACCTGGGCTGTTTAGTCACATCTGTATGGTAAATATGATCTGAAGCAAATGGGTTTCAAGAAGGACTTTGAATGGTCTCAGCCGCCACCGGCAAACAAATTCAAGAATACTAAAGTTCCTTCCTTGGTAGCCAGCTCATATTCTTCATCACGCGCGATAGATGAACAGGCAGACTTGGACGACACTACGGCAGGCCCTACTTCAACAATTGACCGCAACAATACTGGCGCTCCTTCATTGACTCAGTGATGATATTCTTCAGGGACGTTAGTCCTCATTTTTCGTTCCTTTTGGTCATTCGATGACAAAGGGGGAGAAATTTGAGTTAGTCTTCAAGCGGGTCTACTTACATGGGCGTTTTTTTCTAAGCTACAACTCTTGTTCTTTTGAAGACTTTGTTGGATCGAGTTGTAAACTTAAACCCGATGGTGGTCTGATACTTTTGTTGTGTTCTTCTGCATGCTTATTCCTCATATATGTTAATGCACGCATGCTGAATTACATCAGCCACCATATTTCATCATGCATTTCAAATTCTTCATATTATATGTTAAATGCGTGTATGGATTACAAGATATAGGGGGAGATCTCCATGATTCTACTCTTCAAGTGTGCATTGCTTCAAAAGCTAATTCCTCACTATGCACAACTTCAGGGGGAGTTCTTCTATATCTTGCAATCAAATTCCTCAATATCAGTATTTACACTTCATATGTTTATCCCCGTTGAAAACTTAACCTATATTGTCATCAATCACCAAAAAGGGGGAGATTGTAAGTGCATCTAGTGCCCCTTAGTGATTTTGGTGTATTGAAGACTTATAGGTTAAGGGACTGATGCGTTTGTGAGTGTACACAGGTCTATAAGTCTATGAGGAGTTTGATATTTACAGAGAAAGTCAACCCCTAAAAATGAAGTTCTTCGATTGAAGACTTTGAATTTCTGAAGACTTTCTGAAGACTTTGAAAGTGAACAAATTGGTGTGATCCTGAAGACTTGGTATTCATTCGAGGAACATGAAGCATGAAGACTTTTGTTTTCGTAGTTTCATTTTCTCTTTCTTGAGTCATAGGAAACACCGTAATGTTAAAGGGGGTCGAGGAAATACTAAGGAAAAAATTCCAAGTGATGCTCAACTCAAAATCCTACACCTACCAATCCCTTCGAGTGAAACCATTGGAAATCTCATATAGTTCAGTCAAATTTCTTCAGTGACAGAGACGAAGCTCTTCTGGTCTCTGAGGAATTTGTTCTGACTAAGGAGTTAGGAATTCGCCAGTGCGAATTGCCTACAAGTGAGGAACATGATAGCCCTCAGGAATTTGTTAGTCAAATTTCCGACCGTTGTTGTGCTATGCGACAGCTGTCCCAAAATATCCTTCCACCTAACGGTCGTATCATTGAAGGGCATTTATGTCTTATCATGTCGGGCTGCTCCCTAGGCTATAAATAGCCGCCCCCTACAACCACTAGCTAGTTGGCTGCTCCGAGAGAAACTGACACTTGTCATTTGAGAGCATCCCATCCTCCGAGGACTTTGAGCGAAAATCATCAAGTGAGGAAAACCCAAACCCAAACACCTTCAAACCCAAAGTGATTGAGCATCACTGAAGAGATTGATCCTGCGTGGATCCGACGCTTGTTACCTTTGAAGATTGTGCATCTTCTAGACGGTTAGGCATCATGGTCTAGAGCATCCAAGAGAAAATTTTGGATCGCCGAGTGGCCGAACCTGTGAAGGTTTGGAAGTCACCTAAAGACTTACCACGAGTGATTGGGCGAGGTCTGTGTGACCTTAGCTCAAGGGGAATACGGTGAGGACTTAGTGTCCTAAGCTGCATGTTCAGGACTGGGTGTCCGGGAATGTGTGTCCTGATACGTCTCCGTCGTATCTATAATTTTTTATTGTTCCATGCCAATATTCTACAACTTTCATATATTTTTGGCAACTTTTTATACTATTTTTGGGACTAACATATTGATGCAGTGCCCAGTGCCAATTCCTGTTTGTTGCATGTTTTTTGTTTCGCGGAATATCCATATCAAACGGAGTCCAAACGGGATAAAAACTGGCGGAGATTTTTTTTGAATATATATAATTTTTGGGAAGAAAAATCCACGCGAGACGGTGCCCGAGGGAGGCGCGAGGCAGGGGGCACGCCCCACCCCCCTGGGCGCGCCCCTGGCCCTCGTGGCCACCCCGTAAGGCAGTTGGTGCCCTTCTTTTTCCGCAAGAAAGCTAATATTTGGATAGAGATCATGTTGAAATTTCAGCCCAATTAGAGTTATGGATCTCCGGGAATATAAGAAACGGTGAAAGGGCAGAATCTGAGAACGCAGAAACAGAGAGAGACAGAGAGACAGATCCAATCTCGGAGGGGCTCTCGCCCCTCTCATGCCATGGAGACCAAGGACCAGACGGGAAACCCTTCTCCCATCTAGGGAGGAGGTCAAGGAAGAAGAAGGAGGAGGCGAGCTCTCTCCCCCTCGCTTCCGGTGGCACCGGAGTGCCACCGGGGGGCATCATCATCACTGCAATCTTCACCAACAACTTCACCGCCATCATCACCAACTCTTCCCCCCTCTATGCAGTGGTGTAACCTCTCTCCTACCCTCTGTAATCTCTACTTAAACATGGTGCTCAACGCTATATATTATTTTCCAATGATGTATGGCTATCCTATGATGTTTGAGTAGATTCGTTTTGTCCTATGGGTTATTTGATGATCGTGATTGGTTTGAGTTGCATGTTTTATTATTGGTGCTGTCCTATGGTGATCTTCGTGTCATGCAAGCGTGAGGGATTCCCGCTGTAGGGTGTTGCAATATGTTCATGATTTGCTTATGGTGGGTGGCGTGAGTGACAGAAGCACAGACCCGAGTAAGTAGGTTGTTTGTGTATGGGATAAAGAGGACTTGATACTTTAATGCTATGATTGGGTTTTACCTTAATGGTCTTTAGTAGTTGCAGATGCTTGCTAGAGTTCCAATCATAAGTGCATATGATCCAAGTAGAGAAAGTATGTTAGCTTATGCCTCTCCCTCAAATAAAATTGCAATAATGATTACCGGTCTAGTTATCGATTGCCTAGGGACAAATAACTTTCTCGTAACAAAAAGCTCTTTAATAAAACTAACTTAGTTGTGTCTTTATCTAAACAGCCCCTACTTTTTATTTACATGCTCTTTATTATCTTGCAAACCTATCCAACAACACCTACAAAGTACTTCTAGTTTCATACTTGTTCTAGGTAAAGCGAACATCAAGCGTTCGTAGAGTTGTATCGGTGGTCGATAGAACTTGGGGGAATATTTGTTCTGCCTTAGCTCCTCGTTGGGTTCGACACTCTTACTTATCAAAAACTGTTGTGATCCCCTATACTTGTGGGTTATCATGTCCTCAGGTTTAAATACCTAGCCGCCCTAACCAGACGTACAACTGTCACAGCAGTTGGAACTGGTCTACCAAATCATTGTCTTCACCGAGCTAACTGGTTCCATTTCCTCAACCCTTCCATTTCCTCATTTCTATGTTGTGTGCTTGTTCACATCTGTTTGAAGACTTTGACTGAAGACTTTCTCTAATTCCTCAGCTCAATTTCTTCAGTCTGTTTGTCTTCATTCTGTTTTATCCTATGCTTACGCTTTCTGTACTCTGCACTTGTTTTCATTTCATCATGAAGACCATGCTCATGTTCTGTTATGTTTACTTCTGAGTACTTATTCCGCTGCAAGTAGTTCTTCGCTCAGGAATTTCCTCACCCAGAAATTCCTCGGTGAAGAATTCATAAAATTCGTCTATTCACCCCCCTCTAGTCGACTTAACGCACTTTCAATAAATCATCTAGGTCGCAATGCAGAGGAACGAAAGAGGGAGGAAAAAGGAGGGAGGGAAGAAATTGGAGAGCATTAAGAGGGAGGTAGGCGGAAGAGATGACTTGCATGTGCCACAAACATCATCTACCCATAATCCTCATGTGCAACTTGTATTTGTAGTAGGTAAATGGGCAAGGCGACCACTTGAGTTGGGGCCGGCTCCAGCTGTCATTGTGGCAATGCTAGTAGTACTCCGAACTACAACAAAATCATTCACATTTTTTCCTTTAGTATATGATTAGTCTAGTTTGAGAAGTGCGGAATATATATTCAACAAAAAGATAACAAACATGACTCAAGTTTCAAAACAGAATCTTTACCATGAGGTCCATGACTATAACTATAGCTAAAGAGTTACAAAAAACACAAGGATTAAACTCTTTCTCAAGATAATGGTGCTGCAAGCCTTCCTATTATAGTAATACTCATCATCTATAACCAATTAAGCCAATCAGCAACATCAGTAACAATAAAGGGAAATGAAAGTGGTTTAGCAAGAGGTACTCTCATGAAAATGCAAACACATATTAAAATAAATATTTACATAGTAATATGGTAAAATTTAAAAGTCTACCTAGAGTAGTCATGTTTTTTGTTATTTTTTATACACGATAAGGTTCATGATATTTAAACAGTAATATTGGAAATAGAAAATGAGGTGACAAATTAGAATATGACAACACATCATGTTCCATAAATAGGATAAATTTTATTACTGAAAACAAAAAATGAGGTGATCAATCAGAATAATCCCATTTGGGTGACCACATTCCATAGTTTAAATTGCAAATTAGACTGCTTAGTAAAACATACACTCAAACAGGGGACCCTTAAAAGAAATCTGGATGAAACATAGGGGCATACCTTTGATGTTTCATTGCACATCTCGATGGATATATTATTATCTTATGGACATTGGTGAAATTGATGACCATATTAGCTGCAACTAATATTATATGAAACAGATACATGCAATGACAAATCATAGAACCATGAGAAATGAATTAAGTAGTGAGTTGCAGCAGGATACGCTCAACTTCTTGCCTTTGTTTTACCTCCTCTGACCCATTAGATTTTTAGTTTTCCTCATTTATTAATACAAATAGTGATACAACGACCATGTTGGCTATGCAATAGCTATCACGGTGATTTACAAACTCCAGACTCATATTCAAACAATGGGTATAGTCCAGCCCGCCAAGTGATAAGCTGAAAGAGAACACAAAAGGTTGCAAGGATTGTGTTTCATAGCATTTTGTTATCCTTTTTATATATAAGGGAGAATGTACAAAAAAACATAAAGTTTGTTTAATATATTTTCTCACCTCAAGTAGTTTCAGGTTAAAAGCTTGACCAGAACTACAGCTAAAAGGGAGAGAGCGGTAGATTTATTAATCTGATAATCTGATTTGGTAATACTTATACATCAACAAATTATTTACTGCCAGAAAAAACTATGTGGTGCATTTTGGACGAGCATTATCTTTGTACATCTCTCATGTATTAAGTATGACCGAATAATTGTATAATGTGTATTACCTAATATAGAGGGAAGTGAACTCACCCGACAATGAATGAAAGGTAGGGCTATATGGACTGATAACTCACAAGTATAGGGGATCACAACAGTTTTCGAGGTTAGAGTATTAAACCCAAATTTATTGATTCGACACAAGGGGAGCCAAAGAATATTCTCAAGTATTACCAGCTGAGTTGTCAATTCAACCACACCTGGAAACTTAATATCTGCAGCAAAGTATTTAGTAGCAAAGTAATATGATAGTAGTGGTAACGGTAGCAAAAGGTAATGATAGCAAAAGTAATGTTTTTGGTATTTTGTAGTGATTGTAACAATAGCAACGAAAAATTAAATAAGCGAAGAACAATATATGGAAAGCTCATAGGCAATGGATCGGTGATAGAGAATTATGCCGGATGTGGTTCATCATGTAACAGTCATAACCTAGGATGACACAGAACTAGCTCCAATTCATCAATGTAATGTAGGCATGTATTCCGAATATAGTCATACGTGCTTATGGAAAAGAAATTGCATGTCATCTTTTGTCCTACCCTCCCGTGGCAGCGGGGTCCTAGCGGAAACTAAGGGATATTAAGGCCTCCTTTTAATAGAGTACCGGACCAAAGCATTAACACATAGTGAATACATGAACTCCTCAAACTACGGTCATCACCGGGAGTGGTCCCGATTATTGTCACTTCGGGGTTGCCGGATCATAACACATAGTAGGTGACTATAGACTTGCAAGATAGGATCAAGAACTCGCATATATTGATGAAAACATAATAGGTTCAGATCTGAAATCATGGCACTTGGGCCCTAGTGACAAGCATTAAGCATAGCAAAGTCATAGCAACATCAATCTCAGAACATAGTGGATACTAGGGATCAAACCTATTAAAACTAACTCGATTACATGATAAATCTCATCCAACCCATCACCGTCCAGCAAGCCTACGATGGAATTACTCACGCCCGGCGGTGAGCATCATGAAATTGGTGATGGAGGATGGTTGATGATGACGATGGCGACGGATTCCCCTCTCCGGAGCCCCGAACGGACTCCAGATCAGCCCCC
>NC_041388.1:559683788-559704176 GCF_002162155.2 Triticum dicoccoides | reverse complement strand
GGCTTGGCAGCGGCTCCGTATCGTAAAACGCGATGAATCCTTCTCTTTTATTTTTTTCTCCCCGAAAGTGAATATATAGATATGGGTTGAGGTCGGAGGATCTCCAGGGGGGCCACAAGGTAGGGGGCGTGCCCCCCACCCTCGTGGCTAGGGTGTGGGCCCCCTGGTCTTGATCTTTTTCTAGTATTTTTTATTATTTCCAAAAAGAAGCTGCGTGGAGTTTCAGGTCATTCCGAGAACTTTTGTTTCTGCACATGAATAACACCATGGCAATTCTGCTGAAAACATCGTCAGTTCGGGTTAGTTCCATTCAAATCATGCAAGTTAGAGTCCAAAACAAGGGCAAAAGTGTTTGGAAAAGTAGATACGACGGAGACGTATCAACTCCCCCAAGCTTAAATCTTTGCTTGTCCTCAAGCAATTCAGTTGACAAACTGAAAGTGATAAAGAAAAACTTTTACAAACTCGATTTGCTCTTGTTGCTGTAAATATGTAAAGCCAACATTCAAGTTTTCAGCAAAGATTATAAACTAACCATATTCACAATAACGCTTAGGTCTCATGTTTACTCATATCAATGGCATAATAAACTAGCGAGCAATAATAATAAATCTCGGATGACAACACTTTCTCAAAACAATCATAATATGATATAACAAGATGGTATCTCGCTAGCCCTTTCTGAGACCGCAAAACATAAATGCAGAGCACCTTTAAAGATCAAGGACTGACTAGACATTGTAATTCATGGTAGAAGAGATCCAGTCAAGTCATACTCAATGTAAACTAACAGTAATGAATGCAAATGACAGTGGTGCTCTCCAACTGGTGCTTTTTAATAAGAGGATGATGACTCAACATAAAAGTAAATAGATAGACCCTTCGCAGAGGGAAGAAGGGATTTGTAGAGGTGCCAGAGCTCAGTTTTGGAATAGAGATGAATAATATTTTGAGCGGTATACTTTCATTGTCAACATAACAACCAAGAGATGGCGATATCTTCCATGCTACACACATTATAGGCGGTTCCCAAACAGAATGGTAAAGTTTATACTCCCCCTCCACCAATAAGCATCAATCCATGGCTTGCTCGAAACAACAAGTGCCTCCAACTAACAAGAGTCCCAGGGGGAGTTTTGTTTGCAATTATTTTGATTTAGTTTGCATAAAGCATGGGACTGGGTATCCCGGTGACCAGCCATTTTCTCGTGAGTGAGGAGCGGAGTCCACTCCTCTTGAGAATAACCCACCTAACATGGAAGATACGGACAGCCCTAGTTGATACATGAACTATTCGAGCATACAAAACGGGATATTTATTAGAAGGTTTAGAGTTTGGCACATACAAATTTACTTGGAACGGCAGGTAGATACCGTATATAGGTAGGTATGGTGGACTCATATGGAATAACTTTGGGGTTTATGCGATTGGATGCATAAGCAGTATTCCCTCTTAGTACAGGTGAAGGCTAGAAAAAGACTGGGAAGCGACCAGCTAGAGAGCGACAACAGTCATGAACAAGCATTAAAATTAATCGAAACCGAATGCAAGCATGAGTAGGATATAATGCACCATGAACATAAATATCGTAGAGGCTATGTTGATTTTGTTTCAACTACATGTGTGAACATGTGCCAAGTCAAGCCACTCGAATCGTTCAAAAGAGGATACCGCCCTATCATACCACATCATAACCATTTTAATAGCATGTTGGCATGCAAGGTAAACCATTATAAGCTCCTAGCTAATTAAGCATGGCATAAGCAACTATGATCTCTAGTTTTCATTGCAAACATGTTTATTCATAATAGGCTGAATCAGGAACGATGAACTAATCATATTTACAAAAACAAGAGAGGTCGAGTTCATACCAGCTTTTCTCATCTCAATAAGTTCGTCATATAATCATCATTATTGCCTTTCACTTGCACGACCGAACGATGTGAATAATAATAATAGTACACATGCATTGGACTAGGATGGAATCTGCAAGCATTCAATAAATAGGAGAAGACAAGGCAATATGGGCTCTTTTGTCAGATCAACAATAATGCATATAAGAGCCACTTCAAAAATTTAATTATGGTCTTCTCCTATCAACCCCTAAAGAAAAGAAAAGAAATAAAACTATTTACACGGGAAAGCTCCCAACAAGCAAAAGAAGAACAGGAAATCTTTTTGAGTTTTCTTTTTAATTACTACTACAAGCATGGAAAGTAAAACTAGCTAAAAGCTACAACTAATTTTATTTTTATTTTTCTTAAGGTTTATTAAGCACACAAGAAGAAAGCATAAAAAGAGAAAATAAACTAGCATGGATATTACAATGAAAAAGTATGAGCACCGACATCTAGCAATGAGTATGTGAACATGAATGTAATGTCAGTGAGAAATACGTACTCCCCCAAGCTTAGGCTTTTGGCCTAAGTTGGTCTATGGCCACGGTTGGCCTGGCGGATATCCATAATAATAGTTGGGGTCGTGCTGCGAAGAAGAAGACTCTGATTGCCACTAGTTGGCAATCATCTCCGGATCCCACTGGTAATTAGACTGTCGTGGAGGATCAACTTGTGGTTCCGACTCTGGCTCTGTGGCTGATGTAGGGTTCCGGTAAGCGTGAATGTCCTCCGGCGAGACGAGGTACTGGCCTGTAGATAAATCAAACAAGGAAGGAGCAGGCAAGGTGATAGTCTCAGGATGACGTTTATCAAAGAACAATTTGTATTTAAGCTCCCCTTCCCTATTCTTTATAATAAAATCATGCGCTACCATACTCTTATAATCTAAATAAATAGTAGGCAGCAATTTTTCTTCTTTTTCATAGTGCCTAATGGGTATGTTATAGTATGCAGCAAGGCGTGAAGCATAGATACCACCAAAGATGGGGCCCTGTGTACAGTTCAGACTTAACCATTTAGTAATAATACCGCACATACTAACAGAGTCGTCATGAAATAAACCATGGAACAAAATAAAAATATCAGGAACACTAAGGTTTCCACAATTTCCGCGACCAATTAAGCAACGACTAGCAAATATTGCAAAGTAGCATAAAATAGGAAACTGTATACTAGTGATTCTTGCATCGGAAACATTCCTAGTTTCCCCTACAGTGATAGTGTCAATAAACCCATCCACATCTTTACGATGTGGTTCCTCTAAGCTACCCTCGAAAGGTATTTTGCAAACCCTGCAAAATTCATATAGTGACATCTTCTTAACCACATCATATAAATGAAACTCTACTGAAGGAGGTGATTCCCTAGGATAATAGTAGAAGTTTTGCATAAAGATATTGGTGAGTAAGAGATACTGTTCGCGTTGGTCGCGAAGGAAGTCGGTGAGGCCTGCATTCTTTGCTAATTCATAAAAATCATCATAAATCCCGATTGCTCTCAAGAAATCATCGGAGGGCCATTCACACGGCTGAACCTCCGCGGTGCGAGGAAGATTATATTTGGGCTTCTTTGCTTCTTCATTTTGCTTTTCCTTCGAGCTTCGGCTCGACGAGCCCCTCAAAAATCTCTTCATTATTTTCTGAAAAATTCTGAAATTTTTAGTAACTTCAAAATAAAAGCGAACCAAACTCAACAAAATTGATAGCAACTACTCCTACAAGTGCCTAGAGCCTATATCATGCATTAGAACTACTTGGAACCACATAAATTTGACATGCAAGCTCAAGAACACCTAGGCAGCACAAATTTGCAATGAGTAAAGCACTAGAACGAAAACTAATTGCACCAATGGAGGAGTCACATACCAAGGAACAATCCCCCCAAGCAGTTTTGTGAGAGGTGCTTTGAGCAAGGAGATCGAAAATGGCAACAAAATGAGCTTGGACTTGGGTTTGAACTGGATAATGGTGTTTGTGGGAGGAAGAAGGAGTGTGTGGATGCAGGAATAAGTGAAGGAGGGCCATCATGGACCCACGAGGCAGGGGGCGCGCCCTCCACCCTCTTGGCCAGGTGGATGCCCCCTTGTTGTGTTCTCAGTGCCAAATATTCTCAAATATTTCAGAAAAAATCATATTTAAATTTCAGGGCATTTGGAGAACTTTTATTTTCGGGATATTTTTATATTGCACAGATAATTCAGATAACAGACAAAAAATACTATTTTAACTTTATTTAATATGAATAACAAAAAGTAAAGGAGGGTACAAAGAGTTGTGTTTTCTAAATTCATCCATCCCGTGATCATCAAAAAGAATCCATTAACAAGGTTGATCAAGTCTTGTTAACAAACTCATTCCGAATAACATGGAACCAGAGAATTTTCAAATAACACTAGGTTACCTTAACGGGGATATGCACATCCCCAACAATAAGAATATCATATTTCTTCTTGACAGTAGGAAGAGGAAATTCAAAACCTCCAAAAATAATTGATGGAATTTTTCCAATAGAATTGATACTATGAACTTGAGGTTGTTTCCTCTGAAAGTGTACCATATGCTCATTACCATTAACATGAAAAGTGACATTGCCTTTGTTGCAATCAATAACAGCCCCTGCAGTATTCAAAAAGGGTCTTCCAAGAATAATAGACATACTATCGTCCTCGGGAATATCAAGAATAACAAAGTCCGTTAAAATAGTAACGTTTGCAACCACAACAGGCACATCCTCACAAATACCGACAGGTATAGTAGTTGATTTATCAGCCATTTGCAAAGATATTTCAGTAGGTGTCAACTTATTCAAATCAAGTCTATGATATAAAGAGAGAGGCATAACACTAACACCGGCTCCAAGATCACATAAAGCAATTTTACATAGTTTCTTTTAATGGAGCATGGTATAGTGGGTACTCCCGGATCTCCAAGTTCCTTTGGTATTCCACCTTTAAAAGTATAATTAGCAAGCATGGTGGAAATTTCAGCTTACGGTATCTTTGTTTTATTAGTAACAATTTCTTTCATGTACTTAGCATAAGGATTCATTTTAAGCATATCAGTTAATCGCATACGCAAAAAGATAGGTCTAATCATTTCAACAAAGCGCTCAAAATCCTCATCATCCTTTTTCTTGGATGGTTTGGGAGGAAAAGGCATGGGTTTCTAAACCCATGGTTCTCTTTCTTTACCATGTTTCCTAGCAACAAAGTCTCTCTTATCATAACGTTGATTCTTTGACTGTGGGTTATCAAGATCAACAGCAGGTTGAATTTCTATATCATTATCATTGCTAGGTTGAGCATCAACATGAACATTATCATTAACATTATCACTAGTTTCAGGTTCATTACCAGATTGTGTTTCAGCATCAGAAATAGAAATATCATTTGGATTCTCAAGTGTTTCGGTAATAGGTTCACTAGAAGCATGCAAAGTCCTATCATTCTTCCTTTTCTTCCTTTTAGAAGGACTAGGTGCATCTATATTATTTCTCTGAGAATCTTGCTCAATTCTCTTAGGATGACCTTTAGGATACAAAGGTTCCTGAGTCATTTTACCAGTTCTAGTAGCCACTCTAACAGCAAAGTCATTATTCTTACTATTCAATTCATTGAGAAAATCATTTTGAGCTTTAAGTACTTGTTCTACTTGAGTGGTAACCAGAGAAGCATGTTTACTAATAAGTTTAAGTTCACCTTTGATATTAGCCATATAATCACCCAAGTGTTCAAGCATATCAGCACTGCGTTTTAATTCTCTACCAAAATAAGCATTGAAATCTTCTTGCTTAACCATAAATTTATTAAACTCATCTAAGCATGGGCTAGCAAACTTAGTAAATGGGATTTCAACTTTATCATATCTATAGAGAGAATTTACCTTTACTACCTGTGTCGGGTTATCAAGACCATGTATTTCTTCAATAGGATATGGATTAAAATTATGCATTTCTTTGACAGGCGGTAAATTAAGACCATGTATTTCTTCAATAGGAGGTAAATTCTTAACATCTTCAGCTTTAATACCTTTTTCTTTCATAGATTTCTTTGCCTCTTGCATATCTTCTGGACTGAGAAATAGAATACCCCTCTTCTTCGGAGTTGGTTTAGGAATAGGCTCAGGAAGTGTCAAATTATTTTCATTAGTCAACATATTATATAATAGAATTTCAGCTTCATCCGGTGTTCTTTCCCTGAAAACAAAACCAGCACAACTATCCAAGTAATCTCTGGAACCATCGGTTAGTCCATTATAAAAGATATCAAGTATTTCATTTTTCTTAAGAGGATGATCAGGCAAAGCATTAAGTAATTGGAGAAGCCTCCCCCAAGCTTGTGGGAGACTCTCTTCTTCAATTTGCACAAAATTATATATATCCCTTAAGGCAGCTTGTTTCTTATGAGCAGGGAAATATTTAGCAGAGAAGTAATAAATCATATCCTGGGGACTACGCACATAACCAGGCTCAAGAGAATTAAACCATATCTTAGCATCACCCTTTAATGAGAACGGAAATATTTTAAGGATATAAAAGTAGCGAGTTCTCTCATCGTTAGTGAACAGGGTAGATATATCATTTAATTTAGTAAGATGTGCCACAACAGTTTCACATTCATAGCCATAAAAAGGATCAGATTCAACCAAAGTAATTATATCAGGATCAACAGAGAATTCATAGTCCTTATCAGTAACACAGATAGGTGAAGTAGCAAAAGCAGGGTCAGGTTTCATTCTAGCATTAAGGGATTGCTGCTTCCATTTAGCTAATAACCTCTTTAGATCATATCTATCATTGCAAGCAAGAATAGCTCTAGCAGATTCTTCATCCAGAACATAACCCTCAGGCACAACAGGCAATTCATATTTATTAGGGGGAGAGTCTTCATCATCACTTTCATCAATATTATCAGTTTCAATAATTTCATTCTCTCTAACCCTAGCAAGTTGTTCATCAAGAAATTCTCCAAGTGGCACAGTAGTATCAAGCATAGAAGTAGTTTCATCATAAGTATCATGCATAGCAGAAGTGGCATCATCAATAACATGTGACATATCAGAATGAATAGCAGAAGCAGGTTTAGGTGTCGCAAGCTTACTCAAAACAGAAGGTGAATCAAGTGCAGAGCTAGATGGCAGTTCCTTACCTCCCCTCATAGTTGAGGGATAAGTCTTGGTTCTTGGATCTTTCAAGTTCTTCATGATGATAAGCAGATATAAATCCCAAGTGACTCAAAAAATAGATATATGATCCTCGGCAACGGCGCCAGAAAATAGTCTTGATAACCCACAAGTATAGGGGATCGCAACAGTTTTCGAGGGTAGAGTATTCAGCCCAAATTTATTGATTCGACACAAGGGGAGCCAAAGAATATTCTCAAGTATTAGAAGCTGAGTTGTCAATTCAACCACACCTGGAAACTTAATATCTGCAGCAAAGTATTTAGTAGCAAAGTAATATGATAGTAGTGGTAACGGTAGCAAAAGGTAATGATAGCAAAAGTAACATTTTTGGTATTTTGTAGTGATTGTAACAATAGCAACGGAAAAGTAAATAAGCGAAGAACAATATATGGAAAGCTCATAGGCAATGGATCGATGATAGAGAATTATGCCGGATGTGGTTCATCATGTAACAGTCATAACCTAGGGTGACACAGAACTAGCTCCAATTCATCAATGTAATGTAGGCATGTATTCCAAATATAGTCATACGTGCTTATGGAAAAGAACTTGCATGACATCTTTTGTCCTACCCTCCTGTGGCGGCAGGGTCCTAGCGGAAACTAAGGGATATTAAGGTCTCCTTTTAATAGAGTACCGGACCAAAGCATTAACACATAGTGAATACATGAACTCCTCAAACTACAGTCATCACCGGGAGTGGTCCCGATTATTGTCACTTCGGGGTTGCCGGATCATAACACATAGTAGGTGACAATAGACTTGCAAGATAGGATCAAGAACTCTCATATATTGATGAAAACATAATAGGTTCAGATCTGAAATCATGGCACTTGGGCCCTAGTGACAAGCATTAAGCATAGCAAAGTCATAGCAACATCAATCTCAGAACATAGTGGATACTAGGGATCAAACCCTAATAAAACTAACTCGATTACATGATAAATCTCATCCAACCCATCACCGTCCAGCAAGCCTATGATGGAATTACTCACGCACGGCGGTGAGCATCATGAAATTGGTGATGGGGGATGGTTGATGATGATGATGGCGACGGATTCCCCTCTCCGGAGCCCCGAACGGACTCCAAATCAGCCCTCCCGAGAGGTTTTAGGGCTTGGTGGTGGCTCCATATCATAAAACGCGATGAATTCTTCTCTTTTATTTTTTTTCTCCCTGAAAGTGAATATATAAAGTTGGGGTTGAGGTCGGAGGAGCTCTAGGGGGCCCACGAGGTAGGGGTGCGCCCGAGGGGCAGGCGCGCCCCCCACCCTCGTGGCTAGGGTATGGGCCCCCTGGTCTTGATCTTTTGCCAATATTTTTTATTATTTCCAAAAAGACGCTCCGTAGAGTTTCAGGTCATTCCGAGAACTTTTGTTTCTGCACATAAATAACACCATGGCAATTCTGCTGAAAATAGCGTCAGTCTAGGTTAGTTTAGTTCCATTCAAATCATGCAAGTTAGAGTCCAAAACAAGGGCAAAAGTGTTTGGAAAAGTAGATACGACGGAGACGTATCATGGACCAACGTTGTCCTTGTTTCTTCATATTCCTTAACTTGAAAAGTATAGAAAACATAAACCTCAGCAAAAAGCGGCAAGGCAAAGTGGTACATTAGTATATGTGCAGAAAATTATTTCCTTAAATCATATCATAGTGTTGTGAGGCACACAATTATTTATGAGCCCTACTCAAGCAAAAAAAACTTATCATCATATGTTGTATATATCTGCTCGATGTTAATGGACAATGATTGTTACTCAAGACATGAATGTGATAAAGTAAAACAACAGAGTACATATAGTATTCAGAGCAGTTCTAGTCCAACATCATGAGGAATGTCTTCGTGAGCACCTCGAACAGTAGCTACTCCCACACAAAGCTTACATCGGTATGATCCCTCTCTTACACGAACTACACCACGTATGGCACGATTAACTGAATGCTCTCCACCTCCAGATACCGGTGTATTGTGCAGGACCTCCTTGAACGTATCCTTCTCCTTTTTGACGTCATCGAGGCACAGAGCAAGGACAATGTCATGCTTAAAATAGTTTAGCTGATGAACGCTTAAAATATTTTAAATTCTATGAAGCCTTTCACTCCCAAAATGTAGTTTTGGTGATGAATGCTTAAAATAATTAAACTATATATGATAGCTTCAATGTAGAGCACTAAGACATTTTTATCCGAGTAGCAATATGCTATGATCAACTGCACAATTTTGAGGCACCTATAGAAAGATACTAAAGTGGTATGTTTGACCATTAATCAAGTAACGAAATATTACTCTATCAATACCTAAGACATATTAAGCCAATAGATAAATTAAATTTACTTGAATTAGTACAAATAAAGATATGGACAATAAAAATAAGCACATGCATAAGATCAGTGAGGCCACCATAAATGAGGTACTCACGGTCCTAGTAACAACCCAATGATTTTGCATGAAGAGCAAATATGCACAAAGGTTGATGCTACTTGAACGCAACGGTTTACCTCATATGAAGGACCGAGCCTTTTTTTGTTTGTTGGTTGGAATCAGATTCCTCCCATAAAAATTTATACTACAAAAAGCAATATAGTCTAGCATCATTTGGTCTTTCCTGCAACATAAGAATAACCGAATAGTGAGAAATTATTTTGCCTCATCAACAGGTGGTGTCCACGGACCCATACAAACCGTGGATGCCAATTATGCAGCAATGGATCTACTCATTATTCAATGCATATAACAAGGCTAAGTAATCTACTTTCCAAATTGACATTAGAAAACTCAATAGGCAAATATCTGACTCTTATGATTGATTAGAGTAGCCATGGCATAACTTGTTTTGGATGTTCTGAATCACAACATATTAGCCCTGTTATAAAAAAACTATGAATCACACCTACTTCAATAGTTTTATTGGATAAAAACAAAAAGACTAAAAAAAATATTTCCTAGAAGTACATCTCAAGAACATCATATTTAAAATCTAGAGTTAGTAACATGCCAAGGCAATAAATTTTATTAGATATAGGAGCTCATTTACTACCTCAAGCTAAATGGAGGCCTCCACATTTTGTTTCAGTTTTCCATATTTAAACCATCCCCATTAGATTTGAACTTTAGGACAATACAGAGAAGGGACATACTTGAGAGATAACTGAGTGTGAGTTCATGTCTAGTGTTGGGAGCAGACCAGCTAGATGCTTTCCATGCACCTGCATCGCTATTTTAGTGAAATCAAATGCAAAACTTGCATTGTAACAAAGGCTTCTTTCTAATACATGATGAAATACAATGCATGAAACAATGGTACATCAGAGGATATAGCTTGCAAAAAATTATATTTCATGAATTGAGATATATTGGACAAGAATCTAAACCTAGGCCAATATATCTTGGTTTGATATAAAGCATTACATGTTAATTATGTTCTTATGACTGATGTCTGAAGAATGCATTTTGCAAGAATTTCTAGAACTTAAGTCGCACATGTGCATTAACACTATTCCATGAAGTGTAGTTATTCAAGGCATGGTCCTAATGATAAATAACTCAAACATTAACATGACGAGAAGTTGATAATGAACTAAAATAATAGAAGGTGCTAATTAACTAAACTAACAAAAGGTGCTAAAACATAAATGTAATCATATACAAACGTTGACAGAAAAAGCATAATTAATCAGGGATCACAATCCGCCAGCCAGACGAAAGACTTCAAGGATATTTCTATTTTACTTATAGCAAAGGAGCGATGTATATAATTATTAAATAAATCCCTAACTAACAATGGTCGATTTTCACATTATCACCATGTTGAAACCGCAATCAGGTTGCACATAATTGAAACTATGTATCAATTAGCCTCAATTTTGGTCTTGGAGTTTTAATCCTTCTAGGACTTGTAGTCTACCAGAGATTGTTCCTAGTATGATCATGATAAAATCATAGATATATGGTTAATAAGAGGAACATAATACATAGTATTTTTCAGAGAAAACAAACAGAGATACTTCTTATTCCAATTGTTCAAACAATGTTCAGATCATCTGAGAAAACATAGGTGATACAAAATATAATACTCCCTCCGTCCAAAAAAGCATGTTGGGTTGTAGTTCAATTATTTTTTGCAAAGCCCCCTCATACATATAATTCTCGTACTAATCAGTCCGTCTCCACCTTCCTCCTTCCCCGTCGCCACCATCGGAAGCTTCCCCAACCGCATCTGCCGTATGCTACCAGGCCCCAGCACGCAGGAACAGCGCCGCCGCTGCATCCTTGCATGATGCGTATGGCCTCCGCCCCCTTGCCAGAGCCCCCACAGTCGGCCTCCATCACCTATACCAACGCCGGCCCCTTTCTCTCCTCTGTGCGGCACAGATGGTGTGGCATGTTGAAGAGAGGGCGTACATGGGTCGCGCACCGAGCTCCCTGCTAGTGCGCTTCCTCAATGGGAAGCTTAGTGTTGTCACTCCCTGTTAGAAGGCTGGGTTAAGGAGAACCTGAACCTGAAGCCACGGTGAAATGGTTCACCTGAAAGTAACATTTCTTTAGCTAAGATATTTTTCTTCAGCATACTGCAGTATACCTTCAGAGACAACACCTGCTTCTCCAGCTTCTCATTTGCCTTAACCACCTTCTGGTACTTCTCCTGAGAAATCAAATGTAAATGAAATTCGTGCACCAAAACAAGGACAGGAGTGTCTTAGATACAAAATTTACACTGCAGTATACCACAGCTCTCTCTGTTAATTATCATCTTTGAGCCAGATTCTCTTCTGATGGAATTAATTGAAATGCAAAGAAACTTTGCTGGAAATTCATAGTGCTTACATTGTTAATTGAAAAGATTTACACTATTAGTATACACTGAGTCTTGGTCAAATTGAATGTTTCTGAAACTGGACTTTCACAACAACTAATATAGACGAGATTGTCAAAACTAGATTTTTGAGGAATCACCTCATCAGACAAGATTTTCTCAAAAGTTACTGAATCAAGCTCCTCAGTACTCACTCGTTCCTGATGGCGTGGGGGTAGAAACGGTGGAAGAAGACGATTCCTGGCGCGGTTGTAATTTGGGGCCTACAGCAGCAACAACAACAACATCAAAAGATTGCAGATTTCGTCAAGCGCACACACATAACCGAGCAAACGTAACTCACGCCCACGAATTCGTGAAACGTAGGGCACAGATCGGGAAAACCCAAGTACAATTCGCTCGCGGGTTGGATGAAATGGAGGGGATAAAGAGGATGCTTACAGCCTAAGACTGTGGCCCACGTCGCAGATGAAGTTGCAATAGGTGCTCGGGAGGTGGGACTCTTTAGCTGCGGTTGGTGACTCTTACTGAGGTATCATGACCAGCTCCACTTGCCCCCTCCGCCATGGATGGCCGCCCACCGCCCGATCAGAGCACTTCAAGCCATGAAGGCCCACCTCCGGAGCACCTACTACAGCTACAGCCGCGACGTCAGCCACAAGCTCAGGCTGTAAGCATCCTCTTTATCCCCTCCGTTTCATCCGATCCGCGAGCGAATTGTGCTCGGGATTTCTCGATCCGTGCCCTAGGTTTCACAAATTCACGAGTGCGGGTTATGTTTGCTCGGTTCCGCGTGTGCCCCTGACGAAATCTGCATTCTTTCGATGATGGTGTTGGTGCAGTCGCAGGCCCCAGATCGCAAGCACGACGAGAATCGTGCTCTGCCACCGTTTGTACCTTCGCTATGTAAGGAATGAGTGGATACCGATGAGCTACATTCAGTCAGTTTTGAGAAAATCTAGTCTAATGAGCTTGATTTCTCAAAAATCTAGTTTTGACAATCTCATATGTATTAATTGCTCTATAAGTTTAGTTTGAGCAACATTCGGTTTGAGCAAGATTCAATGTAAATCTTGTCAACTAACAGTGTAAATCTTTTCAACTAAAAATAAGCACTATGAATTCCCAGCAAAGTTCCATTGCATTTCAGTTAAGTCCATCAGAAGAGAATCTAGTTCAGAGATGAAAATTAAGAGAGAGAGAGAGTTATGGTACACTGCTATGTAAATTTTGTATCTAAGCCACTCCTTTGCTTGTTTTAGTGCACTAATTTCATTTACATTTGATTTATCAGGAGAAGTACCATAAGGTGGTTAAGGCAAATTAGAATTTAGAGAAGCAGGTGTTCTCTTTGAAGGTATACTACAGTATGTTGAAGAAAAATATGTTAGCTGAACTGCTGAAGAAAATTAGTTTCAGGTGAACCTTTCACCGTGGCTTTAGGTTCAGGTTCTCCTTAAGTCAGCCTTCTAACTTAGATTGGAAACACTAAGGATGACCTGAAGCTTCCCACTTATGATGTCCTGCTTTCCTAGGTTTGTGCTCTAGCTATCAAAAACGTGCTCTATCATATCTTGTAACGCTTTAAACAAGCAGAAGCCTATAATTAGTGTTATCCCTGAACATCTAATTTTTTAACACACTTCAGCACAATCAACACTATCATAGGAACAACACACTTTTACTCCTAATTAATTTGAACTTGACACAATATCAAGGACTTGGAGTACATTATTAATGTGGATTCAGTTTACTGAAAAATAGGTTAAATTTAGCACTACAGTTCTGTTGCTTTGCTGCTTTGTGTCCTCTACAACACTAGAGTATAGGTTTGGCTGCCCTATAACACTAGCTTACATAGCTCTACGAGTGTCGAAAATGTGTTCCTCTGCCTCTAGTTTTGCTCTGCTTCCATTTCATCTCATCTCATTTAGTTGCTTGTTTCTGAATTTTTTTCTACTATGAATATGAATGTGCAGATTTAACACTTCAACTAAAGAGACCAAAGGCACAAGTTTCCTGATCCACTACTGCTGACCACACTATTTAAAAGCCACTTAAACTAATTAAAGAACTGAATGATCCACTGCAAAGGATCTATCTATGTTGCAGATTTAACACTAGGACGACGCAGATTTAAGTATTTAACTTGCAGATTGCACAACCAGTCCAATTTAATTTCTGGATTTGTATGGCTACCTGATCCATAATTGAATTTCAGTATTGGATTAATACTGCCGGAGTAATTGAATTTCACTTCTGGATTTGTACAGGAGTACCGGCAGAGGCAGCGGAGGAGGCGGGAGGAAGTTGAGGTCGATGGATCAGAAGCAAAGCCAACAGTGGAGGTGGGAGCAACACATGTGGGCAGAAGCGGTGGTCTCCTGCGGCCAGAGGAAGTGCACCAGCGGGAAGCTCGGGGCATGACTCACGGAGGATACATGGGGGCGGCGCTGGCATATGAGATGGAAGCTGGTGGCGGGGGCTCCGGCGAGGAGGCGGAGGCCGTCCGCGTGATGCAGGGATTCGGCAGCGTCGTAGGTGGGCGGCGATGGCGCTGGTCCTACGAGCTGAGCTTGGTAGCGCGCGGGCATGGTTGATGCCCAACGGCGGATGGGCTTCGGGAAGCTGCCGATGGTGGCGACGGTTGAAGGAGGAAGTTGGAGATGGGCTGATTAGTACTACGAGAACTATATGTATAAGAAGTTCTTTGAAAAATAAATAAATTGAACTACGACCCGAAATTCCTTTTGCACGTAGGGAGTAATAAAATTAGATCCGTGACATGAATACACAAGAACAAAAAATGAAGGCAAGAAAAATATGAATCCAGCTGAACGGAATGTGTTCGTTCTCGCAGCACATGGTTATAAGATGTGCCTGCAACCTCGAGAGAATGGTGTGCAGAGAAGGGGATTAATGTTGTTGTTTCCCGAGGTGTGCATGAATGATCATGTGAAGGAATCCTAGTGAACAACAATTTAGGCTCTCTTTGATTTTAAATAAGTCACTAACTTATAAGTCGAAAAGTGTAAAAAGTGACTTATTTTGCCAAACGGACCCAACTTATAAGTCACCCCAACTTATAAGTCATAAGTTGCTCCACCCCAACTTAAAACTTATAAGTCACCCCTTTTGCATGGGTCCCACCACCTTTACATAAAAAAATAAGGTAGAAAGGTATGCTCAGGTAACTTATAAGTCAGGTGGTAACCAAACAGGCGTGACTTATAAGTCACTGATTTTAAGTCACCTGACTTATAAGTCAGGTGACTTATTGGAACCAAACAGGCCCTTATAAACACCTAGATAAACTTGATATTAGCAAATATTCTAGTAATATAAATCTACACAGGAGTGGAATCCCTATACCATCTACTCCCTCCGTCCCATAATATAAAAATATTTTTTAAACGTTCTTATATTATGAGACGGAGGCAGTCCATAATATAAGAACATTTTTACACTAATATTATGGGATGGAGGGAGTAATTTTTTAATCTTTAAAGAACATCTATTTCAACGAATGCATCTCACTGAAGCTCTAGGTAAGAATATCCCAACATCTTTTAGAGATCATATGCCATACCATGCCCAATTCTAACGTCATTGCCACTATTTCCAAGTATGAAACACTTTTGCTTATTTATTAATTATTTCAATCTAAGATAATATAATCACAAACAAAACCTAAGACTGAAAATTCAGCTATGAAAAAAGATTCAAAGATCATATACTAATGAAACTTACATCTAAGACGGACCTCCGTTGGTCCATGGCATGTCTGTCCAGTTCAGCGACACCATTTTAAGCACCAAGGGCAGTTCTATCTCCTCGGCTGCCCGACAAGTGGACATGACACCAGTGCTCACGCTAAATGGATGACTCCATTCCTTGGTGTATTGAGCCGCAAAAAAGGATCAATAGAGAGAGGAAGGGAGGGAGAGGGACCTGCTGATTGAACAAGCACTGTCGGGGTAGGTCCAGTCGTGTCATCGGGGCCGGTGTCAGTGCATGGAGCACTTTCTCTTCCACCTGATCAAGTTCAGAACCAACATCATCTCCTAGAAGCAGAAAAAAAAACTGAAGAGGCTGTTATATGTACATAATGTTTTTTTTCAAGATAAAAGCTTTAGACCTTAATATGCATATCTCATTCCTTGATATTTTCGGAAATCCGCATCTTACATTGATAAAATATTATAGCACATGGAAAAAGTTCACATCTAACATAATTTTACATAAGGCAGCCTTAGGAGCATCACTAACCAGGTAATGGTGGCATCAGAGATCAAAAAGAGTACATTATCTTAGCCCAATCGATTCCATTTGTAAGCATCCAATAGATAATGCTCTCAACCACCCCAGGCCAGTGCAAAGGGATGGACAAATAAGCACATTCATGTTAAATAAAAGAAGCACTGGCTATCGTAATATATATAGGAACCCTATTGCAGCAAATCAACTCAATATCTTAACTCCACATTTAACAACAGAAATTGTAGAAATACACTGGCTTTAGTTATGCATCTTATTAGGTTATAAGAGTCTTAAGAAACCCTCCTATATCTTTTAGAGATTAAAAGAAAATGTGACTAAATTAAATATGGAAATAGTGGCATAATTAGTTCGAGTCTCAACTATCCAAAGCATTATTGTATTATGAGAGAAACCAACAAACATGAGGACTGATAATCCAACAGTTGCTGGAATCATAGTAATTTGTTGTCAAGAAATAAAATCAACATTAAAGGACAAAACGAAGGAAGGCATAAATCATCTTATATTAGTTTTATGTCCTTCTGCTTCAAATGGAAGATATTTTCAAAGCCATAAAGACCAATATTGTTTCTGCCATTAATTCCTTCATACCTCCGCCCAAGCCGTATCTTCCCTTCATACATGACCAGTGAACTGGTGTAGCCAGAAGACAGTGACTAGGAATGATGCTAGCAAAATGACAAAAAAATATGATGAGCGTAGAACACAACACATCAAGCCTCCAAGTGGTGCATCGTGTGTGCACTCATGGCTATGTTTGTATAACATTTGACAAACAAAAGAGGTAACTAGAATGCATGAAGAACAATTCAATAAATAGACTCATAAATTAGAAATCTGAAAAGAGAAAATCATCTATGTCTCCATAGCGCACATAATTAACATCATGTATAATGCATTCAGATGCATCCAAGAACAAACAACACAAAATCATTCTTATTAATTGATTAATGTATACTTGAATATAACAATAGCCAATCACATCTCTACAATCGTGTGTAAATAGCATTGTCAAATCAATGTATCGAAGCCACTGCTTATATGTACTAACATTGTAAGGTTGTGTAGAAAAACACATAGAAAAAGAACCGAAGAAAGAAGAGCATAGATGACTTTCGGCTACCTTCAATAGGAAAGGCATAATGTTGGCATTTATCATTATCATCTTCATCAGGATCAATGGCATGGAACTCTCTGATTATCCTCAACTTTCTCTAGACCAACAAAACAATAAAGTAAATAAAAATATAGAATCAGACTCCATATTAATTTGCAGTATCTAAATCAGGCACACATATGAAAGTTTAAGGAAAAACAAGGCAATGGGATTAACCTGTGACATCCCCATTCAACATTCATTTATACTGTTAGGAATGCCATAGACCACTTCTAGCAATATTAGCAATGCAAGAATAGAAAGATTGCATCAGAACAGATTCATAATCTAATTGTTGTTGAATGCATAATTAGGTAAAAGGTGAAGAGATGGTTCTCATGGATGAGCCTGTGGCACACCATTTCCTTTGCAAAAGAAATAAGCACTATTTTAGGCATTTGTTTTACCATGCAATTATATTTTAGTCCAATCTAGTTAGGTACGAAATCAAACTCAACTATTTTAGCCTAAAAAGGAAAACAGATTATGAGAGGCTATTAATATCTACATCTCGTCTACCAAAACATACACGTGACCACTATTAGCAAATTGGACAGAGATAGAGAGAGGGGAGAGAAAGGGAGGGAGAGAGAGAGAGGGGGAGAGAGGGGGAGGGAGAGAGAGAGATCTTTTGAGAGGAAACAACATGTCAAGTTGGAGCTATCGGAATCAACATACATAGCTAGGCGAGGACACCGGAGAAAGACTAACGCCGTCACATGCGATGCGCTGGCACCTAGTCGTGCTCTTGCTCCTCACCAACATCTAATGGCGGTTGGTGTTTGGATTAAAAACCCTAGCGCAACGGGCACATCGAGCACGATGGATCAGGGGACTTGGTATGGAAGAGCGCCCGAATGAGCGAAGGAGAAGCCGGAGGAGCTAGATTTGGCAACCATAGCGTTTTGGGATGACGCATCAACAAAGACGTAAAGGCGGAGAACTTGCCTGCTCTTCTTCGCCTTAGTCCACTAACAGAAGCGATGGGGGGAACGGGAGCTCAGGGCAACAAACAGGAAGGGGATGGAGCGGTGGCGGCGGGACGGGGAGGGAGTAGAGCAATGTCACAAAGAAAGGGGAGGAAGATAGTGTGTTTGGGAAGGGAAGAGAGCAAGCAAGAGGGGACCCCTGGGTGGGGCGGCGGCTAGGGTTTAGCACGGGGAGCTGCTGCTCTTTTTATATCTTAAAAAGGACAAAACTATCCCGGTGGGGGCATGGAATTTACGAAAGGGTGCAACTGAAATTTTATCACACGACCGAGAACGATCTAGTAAATATCCGACGGCTCACACAAGATCAGCCCGAGATGGGCCGGCCCACTTCGCGTTGCGATTTCGATCGAACGACCCAGAATTGGTGGCGGCTAGGTTTTAGCACAGAGAGCTGCTGCCCTTTTTATGTCTCAAAAATGACGAAACTACCCCGGTGGGGGCATGGATTTTACGAAAGGGTGCAACTGAAATTTATCGGACGACTAAGAATGATCTGGTAAATATCCGACGGCTCACACGAGATTAGGCCGAGATGGGTTGGCCTGCTCGCGCTGCGATTTCGATCGAACGACCCAGAATCGGTGGCGGCTAGGGTTTAGCACGGGGAGCTGCTGCCTTTTTCATTTCTCAAAAGTGACGAAACTACCCTGATGGGGGCATCGAATTTACGAAAGGGCGCAACTAAAATTTTATCACAGGACTGAGAACGATCTGGTAAATATCCGATGGCTCACACGAGATCGGCCCGAGATGGGCTGGCCCGCTCGCTGCGATTTCGATCAAACGACCCAGAATCAGTGGCGGCTAGGGTCTAGCACGGGGAGCTGCTGCCTTTTTTATGTCTAAAAAATAATGAAACTACCCCGATGGGGGCATGGAATTTACGAAAGGGTGCAACTGAATTTTTATCGGACGACTGAGAACAATCTAGTAAATATCCGATGACTCACATGAGATCGGCCCCAGATGGACTGGCCGCTCGCGCTGCGATTTTGATCGAACGACCCAGAATCGGTGGCGGCTAGGGTTTAACACGGGGAGTTCCTGCCTTTTTATGTCTCAAAAATGACGAAACTACCCCGGTGGGGGCATGGAATTTACGAAAGGGTGCAACTGAAATTTTATTGGACGACTGAGAACGATCTGGTAAATATCTGACGGCTCACACGAGATCAGGCCGAGATGGGTTAGCCCGCTCGCACTGCAGTTTTGATCGAACGACCCCAAATCAGTGGCGGCTAGGGTTTGCAAGGGGAGCTGCCGCCTTTTTTATATCTCAAAAATGACGAAACTACCCCGGTGGGGGCATGGAATTTACAAAAGGGTGCAACTGAAATTTTATCACACGACTGAGAACGATCTAGTAAATATCCAACGGTTCACATGAGATCAGCCCGAGATGGGTCGGCCTAGGTTGCGCTGCGATTTCGATTAAAGGACCCAGAATCGGTGGCGGCTACGGTTTAGCACAGGGAGCTGCGGCCTTTTTTATGTCTCAAAAATGACGAAACTACCCTAGTGGGGGCGTGGAATTTACGAAAGGGTGCAACTGAAATTTATCGGACGACTGAGAACGATCTGGTAAATATCTGACGGCTCACACAAGATCAAGCCGAGATGGGTTGGCCCGCTTGCGCTGCGATTTCGCTCGAGCTACCCAGAATCGGTGGCGGCTAGGGTCTAGCAAGGGGAGCTGCTGCCTTTTTCATTTCTCAAAAGTGACAAAACTAACTCAATGGGGGCATCGAATTTACGAAATGGCGCAGCTAAAATTTTATCACATGACTGAGAATGATCTGATAAATATCCGATGGCTCACACGAGATCAGCCCGAGATGGGCCGGCCCGTATCGCGCTGCCATTTTGATCGAACGACCCCAACCCAAACCAAACCAAACCACCCAAAAAAGAAAAAAAAAGAAAAAGAGGGAAAAAAAGGGCGCAAAACCGCAGCGCACCAAAAAGTCTACCCACCCCCTGCCCCAGCACGCCCCCCGGCACACGCGATACCCACCCGCAACGCCCCTGCCGCGAACAGAGCGGAGGAAGAAAAAAAAACA
>NC_041388.1:559662402-559683633 GCF_002162155.2 Triticum dicoccoides | reverse complement strand
GCCTCCCCCGGCCCGCCGGAAGCGGAAGAAGAAGGGCCGGCCCTCCCTCCTCGACCTCCAGAAGCGCAGCCTCCGCCTGCAGAAGCTGCAGGAGGCGCCGCCGCCGCCGCCGCCGCCGCCGCCCCCGCCCCCGCAGCAGCGCCGCCCCTCCACGCGCCGCAACCCCGCCCCGGAGGACGACTCGGGCGACGACGACCCCCGCCGCGAGAAGAAGCTCCGCCTCGTCGTCGGCCTCCACGACGGATCGGCCAAGGTTTGCGCCCCGATCTGCGCCCTCCCCGCCCGAATCCGCGCGGAATTCGCCCAATTCGCCACGGCCGGCGCGCGGATCTGCGCCGCCCGAGGCGCCCTCCCTGCTATCCCAGGCGCGGAAAGGGCCTCCCTCTCTCTCTCTCTGCCCGCGCCCCCCTATTTATTTTACTGCCCCTTCCCCACCCCTCTGCCGCCGCGACAGTGGTCAACGGCGCCCGCCTCAGCCCTCGCTCCGCCAATCATTCGGCGGATAAACCAAAACCCTGGCTCGCTCGCTCGCATCCCTCGGCGATAATTGGCGCCATTTCTTTTATGCATCGGAGCTTTTAAAGGCGTGCCTTTTTTTGGCCTGGTTTCCCCCTGCCTTTCGCGCCAAATATTTTCCCCGGCGACGGCATAGGATCTCTCTCAGTGCTTGCTCGGTAACTGCCACTTTATCTGGCGCCTTTTTCCGCCCCGGGTCTCTAGATTTTCTCCCAAGGATTTCTGTGTGGATATTTTTAAAATGTGTCTACTATCTTCTTTATTTATCTTTTGCTGCCGCTGCTGCTGCAGGGAGAAAAGAGGAGGACAGCGACGGATGGGCGTGAAGGTCGGTTCTCCCCCTGCCTGCTCTCCTCCGATGCATTTATTCTTCTTCAGGTTTCCGGAACCAAAAATAATAACACTGGGCGACGAATGTGCACGAACAAAGATGCCATTTTTAATTCCTGTACTCGTGGATGCACTCCAGTTTGTTTCCTGTTTAATTAATTAATGCTGATTGTTGCTCCTGTGCTCGTGTGTGGATTTGTTCATTTGCACAGAGCCGTCAGATTCCGGCCCCACGACCCCTCTGCCTGACAAAAAGTTATTGGTCTTCATCCTTGATAGGCTGCAGAAGTGAGTTGCTATATCCTCTCTGCTTTTCTTCTTCTTCTTCTTCTTCTTCTTCTTCTTCTTCCCTTCCAGTTTCAGTAGCATCTTATCTGAGGCCGGTTTCCCTGTTTTTGCGCAGGAAGGACACATACGGCGTTTTCTCGGAGCCGGTTGATGATGAAGAGGTTTGTGTTACAGGACTGTATGTTTGTTTCTTGGTATTGTTTTCTGGCAGGCTGATTGATTTGCTTGTGATTGCCAATGTACTGTCAGCTGCCCGACTACAGAGATATCGTCAAGCACCCCATGGATTTTTCGACAGTTAGGAAGAAGCTTGATAAGGGGGCATATGCCAACCTGGAGCAATTTGAGGTCAGGGTGGAATCTTTTTTATTTTTGGGGTCATGCTGTTTGACCTTTTCTGGTTTATAATATAATCAGCTGTTACCGCAATTTGGTTGACTTAGTTGCTCGTCCCAGCTAGATTAGTCATCAACTCTGTGAGGCTAATGTGCTTTTCCATGCTCATGTTCTTCTTTCTAACACAAGGCCTCACATTTATGTTCGATATTCTTATAGGTCAGTAGTCAGTTACTAAAACTGTGGCATCTTCTTGTTTGCTTGAAAATATATTCTGTACTGTTGCCTTTGGACTCTTGTATCATGTTTTGCTGCGCCTTTTTTAGGAACAGATATTCATTCTCTTGGATCCTCTTCAAAGGACTCGAAACTAGTGCAAATGCATAAATGGAAACCTGAGAGTTTTGCTTCTAAATAATGTTTCTGACAATGTTCCATGTGATCAATATCTTCATAACTCAAGTACTCTTAAGGGAAGATAGAACTATATAAAACGCAACACTTTTCAAGACCGGTACAGTAAATACAGTTTAATTTGTAAATACAATTAACAAGTTTCTTTCAATGGAAAACTGAAATCTATAGTAAGTGAAGAGAAGCACTTATGCTCGTAGGTGTTACTGTTATTGATTCCATTACAGGATTATGAATAGCGCTGTGTAAGTTTTTATATTTAATGAATATCTGCTGCTGTTGCTTTTCTGTATCTGCATATCCACTTATGTCAAAGGTTGTGTAAGTAATTTGGGTACTAAGAAGTCATGTAAGGTATGTAATATTGTATATAGTTCCATAAGGATAACTAGCAACACAAGTAGAAAGAAAAGTGCATGTAATAAAAATAAACTATGAACTACTCTTAGAAAGTGCTTGTTAGACAGGAAAACCTGTAAATATGTAATTTTTCTAATGGAAATAATGCTCTCATAATTTTCTATGAAATAAAAGCATTTTCATTCATTCGAGTCAAGATGAAATGACGCTTTGTTTAGAAAAAAACACCAGTGCGTGGATGCTTGTGCAATGTTCACTACGCAGTTCCATTTTCTACTGCATATATAAAAATCTTGTACATGCACTGCTTATGTTACTTACGGTCAAACAAGTAGAATAAGATAAATAACAAGTACTTAAAAAATGGAATGCTTGTACCTGTGACCTGTTATGAAGTTTGTTGTAGCAGTACTCAGCAACAAGGTGTGTTGGACTTTAGATTGAAGTTGTCAGTTGTTTGTTATGTATGAGAATGATCATTTTTACTTCTAGAGCTGGTATGTTATGCTCTCTGTGCCACCATTTCTACTTGATGTAATTACTTGTCTGCTACCACCTCTCTAATCACTTAAAAAATATTGGATCTATGTATGCTATAAGCCTGTAACCAGCATCACCTATCTGCATTTTCACTGAACATTCGATTTAGTCTTACCTCAGACCACTAACATCATTTCCTTTACCTTGTTTTATGACATACTTTCTTTTAAACCATGGCCTTGGTCATGCAAGTCACACGCCAAGAACAAGTAGAACTTTGACTCGCTGTTGAATCCTGGGTGTGCTAATACTTAATTTATAATCAATGGTTAACTAAGCTCAGAATATTATTTGTATTCTACTAAGCTCATTCAAAATGACATAGATTTCCTATTTACAGGACGATGTGTTTCTGATAACCTCGAACGCCATGTCCTACAATTCACCAGACACAGTATACTATCGACAGGTTAAACCTTGAACCTACTTGTTTGATGATTAATTCTATGATGTATTTTTTCTGTTAACCCATGAGATGCAGTGCAAATGTAACATTCACATGTGATGCATTATAGGCACGATCTATTCAAGAGGTTGCTAAGAAGGACTTTGAGAATCTTCGGCAAGATAGTGATGCCAGTGAACCAGAACCAGAACCATTACCAGAACCGGAACCAAAACCACAGCGTCGAAGGGGCAGGCCTCCAAAGAACGCTGTCAAGCAGCAAGTTGAGCAGCCACCAGCAGAACGTGCTACCGCAAACTTTTCTGCGGCGGCACTTGCTATGGCTGGAAATAGTGGACTTTATGCGCACTCAGGGTTTGATATACAGCGGAGAATTGCAGATGTACTGAAAGCTTCTTTTGCCAATAGAAGCAATGAACACAATTGGTCCAGTGAGCGCAAATTGGAAAGCATTGAAGATTATTCAGGTTCCTTTTATCATTTTGAGAACTCAATTTTCTTAGAGGGATGTTGCCCAAGAATGTCTTCCATCCAGATTTGGCCAATCTGTTTACCCCTTTAACATCATTTGGTGCCTTACCTTTGTCTCAGGGTCTGGGAGTAAATGGTCAGGAAAAATGGGGAAGAAGCCACTTCTGGTAGAAGAGAGTCGCCGAACTACATATTATCAGAATCAACCATCCAGTTCAATGTATGAGCTGCCAGTGGCAACCTCATACAATGGGACAAGGAAGGTTCTTGTACCAGTTGAGTGTCCAATACAAGTCTCCTCCCCTAATGATTTATGATATGTCAATAAAGTTTTAGGTTTCTGTTGACTTTGCTGAACAGCAAGATGACATCACTCTCGGTTTAACACAATGATTTTTTTTATCAGATTGGTGCTCAGTTGCCACAGGCCTATTCCCGCAGTCTGGCACGTTTTGCTGCACAGCTTGGTCCTGTTGCTTGGGAAGTTGCATCGGAGCGAATTGAACAGGTCATTCCCCCTGGAATAACATTTGGTCGTGGGTGGGTAGGAGATGGCGAATCACCAAACTCATTTCAGCCACCTGTACCGACTTCATCTCCGATACCAACACCACCACCAAGCAGCACAGCGGCATCGAGTGAGCAGAAAACTGTAGATGATCCTGCAAGCGCAGGCCATTCAACAGGGCCTCATGCAGATGCTGTGTCACATGCGTTTGCCAATAACGCTCAGAGGATAGATTCTCAGGCAGTACCAAACCCGCAATGCGGATCGTTGCCACAGGTTCTAGTAGACCGAGGTGAACATTCTGTTGAGCTGAAGAGCAGCCATAATGTTGAAGAACGGCCCACCATGCACCAAACTGTGAATGGTTTTAATGCTGTGCCAGGTGCTTACCCTGACTGTTGGTTTGCCTCATTTTCTACATCCCCTGTTCCTTGCACTTCAAAAGATTAGTAACTCACTCTTAACATTGGTTGGTCTTTGCAGGGTCAATCATGTTCGCACCTACCGCGCAGCTGGTCGCGAACCGGATGCAGACGCATATGGCCGATTGATAGGGACCGAAGCTCGACATGGATAATTTGACATTTGGACGCATGATTCCGGCCACGGTTTCGCGGGCACCAAGCAAGGACTTTGCTGAATCATACTGTGCTCATTGATTTTTTTTCGAGTCGCTGTTGCTGTGCCGCACCGTGGCCTGGGACCTCCATTGTTTTCTTTTTTCCGAGAGTGGGTATCTCCATTGTTCGTTGTCTGTGGTGTAATTGCTTAGTTACTTAGGAGTTAGAATAGCATGCAGATTGCAGAGATATGTGTGTAGAGGGTATTAACAGCGTAATTAAGTCGAGTTCAGAGATTCAAAAAAGTTATGATGTTGTAGAAACCACAGGGGAGCCAATCTGTATATTTTATATTTACTGCTGTGGTATTGTTGCCACAGTTGGTCATGGTCTGTCCAAAGAAAAGAAAAACTTAATTTGCTACTCCCTCTGTCCCGAAATATAAGACATTTTTTGATACTATGATAGTGTCAAAAACCGTCTTACATTTTGGGACGAAGGGAGTAACAAACTTTCAGGTTGGTGATATGATACACTTTCAGTCTGAAATAGGATGACACATGCAGAGATTGATACGATCTTCCGGGCTAAAATAGGTCACACATGCAGAGAGTGATATGATATGCTTTCAGCCTGAAATTGGTCACACAAGGAGTCATAGCTTGTTTGGTTCATAGACACACTGTTTTGGAATGTTCTAGCAGCATGTTCAACCTGTCATATGCACATACTTTATTTTTTTTCATGGTAATTTGTGTCTTATTCCTATCATAAAGGTCAAGATACAAGTCAGGAAGACCAACAAAAATAAAAGGACAACAGAACACTAACCTTGCACAAAGGACCACCAGTTAAGAAGAGAAGTTACAATGAAAACCAAATAATCTCCTGAGGTTGACACTTGTCACACTGGTAGCTTTCAATTGGTTCACCGCACTTTTAGCAAAAATTACAAAGAGCATCTCAATTATTATTTTTGAACACGATACAATCGAAGTTGCTCACATACACGAGCATACACCCATTCATATGAACACACGCATGCACATCATACTCCTATGAGCACCTCCGAGAGACTGAGCCAACATATCATCTTGATATTTTACGAAGTCATCACAGACGCCTCACAGTCGACGGGAATGTCTCCGCCCACTGAACAAACATCACCGGAAGCTTGAAATAAATTCAGGAATAATATAAGCACCAATGTCAAGTCTAAGACGTGAACCCTGGTGGGTTAGGGATACCACCGTCCTCTTAACCACCCAACCACAGGTTGGTTCGCAAGAGCATCGCAAAGATGATAAGTAAAAAAGCCAGTGCAATGGACGGCTAGACGGAAACCAACCAATATAAAAACTAAAATTACATTCAAAATCATAATAGCCTTCTTTGTCCTCCAATTGTGCACCGTCCGCTAGTTGTTAAAAAAATGCACTGAACCAACAATAAAGAAAAGAGACACCCGCAAATGCCCTCGCCATACTAGGTTGGAGCATAACCACATATAATATAGGCTTGCAATTGATCACCACTGGTCTAGAGAGTTGGAGAAACCAAACCATGCCACATAACAACAAGATGTCGGAGTCGTTGCACCAATAGTCAACCACATGCCCTCTTTGATAGACACACAAACTGCCAAGATCCAAGAGAGCCAACGGATCTGGCGATAAGAACTTTGTGTTGGATATGTTAGCAGTTTTCTAATTAATTTTATGCATAAATAAATCATGATCATAGCAAAAGCAGTGTTAATATCATATTGGTATTTACACATCTGAGCACATACGAAGTAATAGCTCCGTTCGAGAATATAAGGTGTATCAATTTTTGTGCAAGTCAAACATCTGCATATTTGACCAAGATTATAGAATGAAAAATCAACATCTGCAATATCTAATAGAGAAAATATGAAAATATTTTTCATGATTGATCAAATGATATAAATTTGATATTAAAGATATTGATATTTTTAGAAACTTGGTCAAACTTGCACATGATTGACTTTTGAAAAATTAATACACCTCATATTTTACAACGGGGGAGTATAGAACAGGAAAAAAACAAAAAGTATGCCTAACACATGAACCAATAAATAAAAGATGAACATATCATACCCTCCAGTTGGCCACGACAAAGCCGCTGCAGCGACTGCAACATTTTCCTCATCCTCTTCATCATGGTGTTGGCGTTGGTGGGTAGGTCGAGTAAGCAGTTGAAGTAGTGAGGCGTTGAGTTAGGTCCACGATCGAGTCAGTAGCAGTCAACAATTTGACGGTTCAGACATGGCTGTTACACAACGCTTTCGTGAATAACCCGTAATCAGTTACCAATTAATTATTTATAACCGGCAAAAGTACTGCACATATGACACAGATTTGAGCATGACACATATCATTAACGAAACATGACATGCACGAAGGCGTGGCAGGCAGCAGAGGAGGACGGCGCGTGTACCATCTCTCTTCTCATGCTCTAATAGCATGTTGAAGAGAATCTCTTATATGTGGGTATCAACTCTCCTTTAAATCCAAGGTGATACTAAACTTACCACCTTCGCACGAAGCCCCACATGAGCCTTTGACATTTTTCGGGAACTATGTATATACTCTATTCATTTTTTTTAGTCTACATATAAGATTTGGTCAAAGTCAAACTTTGTAAAGTTTGACCAACTTTGTTTGAAAAAATATCAACATCTACAATACTAAAACTATATGGTATGAGAATTAATTTCATCATGCATCTAACTATATTGATCTCATATTATGAATCTTGATATTTCTTCTATAAACTTAATCAAAGTTGACAAAGTTTGACTTTGATCAAATCTTATATGCAGACTAAAAAGAAACGAATAGGGTACCTACAAGTAAAACATGATGAATTTCTCTGATTTTTTAGACCATCAATCCTTCGTCCATTACTTGAGGTGATACTAATAATTCGGTAATCAATTCACAGTCCAAAAAAAATAAATGGAAACGGTTCACCAAAGCCATCCGACCTACTCAGTTGGGCCATGCCCATGGTTCGTAGCGGCCCACCGAAGCCCGCCCAACAGCACAATCGAGAGGGTTTGTATATATTTAGTCCCATCTCATCCGATTTATCTATGGCCCAACGCGTGTCTATAATTCAATACTCACACGCCCATCGTCGGATCGGATCCGGCGTCGTCAAGGTAGGAAGAGGTTGGGGTGACCTTATTCCAACACGGCATCATCAACATCTTGTCGATACCGTCAGGCAAAGAAAACATCAGAAAACGAAAAATAAAACGGACATGTGCCCATTCCTCTCGCCGCCGACGAGGCCTCTTTGTGTCGTGTCACAACCTATCTTTCCCTAATAATAAAGAGTCTAATGCTTCTGGTGATACGTCATACAAACTGCCCCCGAAGTTGTCAATATTTACCCACCACGTCACCGATAAGTGAAAATTTTCGCTTCACAAATCATCGTCAGATTTCGGTTATTTATAGAGGCAAGCTCTTCTTATACCACAAACATTCCAGTAGTGCAATGGCTTGAGCGTCCTCCCTCCATCTAGGAGACAATTTCTGTTGGCGTAGGATACAATTGCCTCGCCCAAGCGTGGCTTAGCCCATGGTTGCAAGGTTGCAATTTCGTCCCAGCTACTCTATTTTAAACTCTTCTTTTCACAGATTCAAATGTTTTAAAAAATATCTTTCAAGCCATAACTTCAAAATAAACATGCTATATATGGAAATCCCTCAAAAAATGTGTAGATTTCAAATATGTTGTTATCCTGCATGTTAATTATTTCTAAAATTATGTTTAAGATGCACCCTTAACTAATACTTTTCTTTATATGGTATATTTTGAAAATGCCTATTGTATCTATACCTACTTTAATAACTATTAAAGTAAAAAGTATTTCTGCCCATGATTTTTCTAAAAATTGGATGTTTTAAAAAATGTTAATGAAATTGTATAGTTTTTCCAATTTAAAAAATGTTCATGAATGGATACAATTGCCTCGCCCAAGCCTGTATTTCCTTACCAATTGCTGTTGGCGTAGGATACAATTGCCTCGCCCAAGCGTGACTTAGCTCATGGTTGCAATGTTGCAATTTCGTCCCAGCTACTCTATTTTAAACTTTTTTTTCACAGATTCAAATGCTTTAAAAAATATCTTTCAAACCATAACTTCAAAATAAACATGCTATATGTGGAAATCCCTCAAAAAATGTGTAGATTTCAAATATGCTATTATCTTGCATGCTAATACTTTCTTTATATGGTATATTTTGAAAATGCCTATTGTATCTATACCTACTTTATAACTATTAAAGTAAAAGGTATTTCTGCCTCTGTTTTTTTTAAATTGGATTTTTTATAAAAATGTTGAAATTGTATAATTTTTTCCCAATTTAATTTTCTTTTCTTGAATGGATACAATTGCCTCGCCCAAGCTGTATTTCCTTGCCAATTGCTGTTGGCATAGGATACAATTGCCTCGCCCAAGCGTGACTTAGCTCATGGTTGCAATGTTGCAATTTCGTCCCAGCTACTCCATTTTAAACTTTTTTTTTCACAGATTCAAATGCTTTAAAAAATATCTTTCAAACCATAACTTCAAAATAAACATGATATATATGGAAATCCCTCCAAAAAATGTGTAGATTTCAAATATGCTTTTATCTTGCATGTTAATTATTTCTAAAATTATGTTTAAGATGCACCCTTAACTAATACTTTTCTTTATATGGTATATTTTGAAAATGCCTATTGTATCTATACCTACTTTAACTATTAAAGTAAAAAGTGTTTCTGCCCATGATTTTTTTAAATTCGATGTTTAAAAAAATGTTAAATAAATTGTATAAATGTTTTCCAATTTTAAAATGTTCATGAATGGAAAAAATATCCAAATAATTCAAAAACTATTCGTGACTTAGAAAATAGTTTACTCATAAATGTTCATTGATTCAAAAAATTGTCATGCATTTGAAAAAATGTTTGTGAATTAAAAAAATTGTTCCACCAATTTTTAAAACAATGTTTGTCCATTATAGACATGTTCGCTGATTCAAGAATTTTTTTAAATGTTTACAATTAAAAAATGTTTGCAAATAGTATAAAAAGTCCACGAATTCAAAACATGCTATTGATTTTAGAAAATGTTCTAAAATTTATAAAAGTTTTCATTACTTTGAAAATATTCACGAGTTTAAAAATATATTCATAATTTTAGGAAATTGAGAGTGATAGTGTATCTCAATGATGCAGCAATACGTGATCATGGCCATTGAAGATTATGATTTTTTTTCTCCTGTTGCAGCACACGTGCCCTTGTGTTAGTAATATGAAAAAGTATGTTAAAAATCGGACTATGAATATGCGAACCGCGTAGTTCATATGGTTGGATTTCTTGTGGTGAAACCATTTTCTGTATTTATTTCAGACTTTACGGCGATACTTGTTTAGTGGGAGAAGACGCTTACATCAACTACGAAGCCATCCGTGGTGACTTTGTCAATTTAAAGATGCACATTCATTTACCGAGAGAGAGGAACAGTGGAGCTGGTGAGATCGACAAAGTCGTCACATATATACGAGCCCGTGGAGCTCATACGATCGACAAACTCACTAGACCAACGTGAAAAGACGCTGCATCTACCAATCCTGGAGTGGAAGCAGATCGGCGTTGCCCGTGCGCTCCAGGACGGCGCGCACGCGGGCCTGTGTCTCCTCCGCGTCCGCCCGCTTCTCCTCCGCTCCCCGGTGCTGGCCGTCTTCGTGGCAGATTAGTTCGGCTTCGAGCATCAGGATGACAGCGCCGGCGATCAACGCGGCCCAGCCGACCCAACCGGCGACGAAGGCGCCGGACATGACGCCGAGGATGCCCACGCAGCTGAACACCAGGTCGCCCATGGCGAAGGTTTGTGGCCGCGGCGGGCGCCGTCGCAGGACCCTCTCCGCCCTACGTACGTCCTTCTCCAGCTCCCGCACCTGCCACGGCTCCAGCCCCGACGCCAGCAGCCGCCGCGCACGATGCTCCCGCTGCCTGTGCTGCCGTCGTCGCCGCCGACGCCGCAGCAGGCGATGCTCCTCCGGGCCCAGGCCGTCCTGGTAGTTGTCGTCATATCCGTCGCCGTCGTTGTGGTAGACGGTAAGGATGGCAATGGGTCGGGTTTGAATCGGGTTGAACAATATCAAATCTATATCCATATCCATGAAGACAGTCTTTGCCCGCCCATGAAAAAATCCATGGATGAAAAATTGTGTCCATGTCCAAATCCAATGGATATCCATATCCACCGGATATCCATTGGGTCCTCTCGAGACATGTAAATAAAACATAACACAATATTAACATAAACTCTTCCATTCTTCACCTCGTGGCAGGCTAGGCTTCAGTTATGGTAAATCAACATCCAGTAACAACCGAAGATCATTTAGTATTTTTCTAACTGATGGGAATGACGAATCATTTAAGGAGATAAAAATAAGGGAAGGGATGTTGGAGTATGTTATAGAGGGGATTGACTGTCAACTTATAAAAGTTACGATGGCGATTGTGTGATTTCTTATGCATGGTTTAGATAAAAAAAGTGTAAAATTGTCATGGGACATGTAAACGTGGGGCAGGGATGGAATTTTTTCCCATTAAGTCATACTATCGGATTGGGTTTGGGTATATCAATGGGTATAAGATTATATCCATGCCCTACCCATAAACAATCGGGTCGGGTTTGAGCGCCGCCCATGGACACAAAAGCATATTCAAACCCTATTTATTCGGATCGGATATCCATGGATATCCATGTCCATGGATAAAATTGCCGTCCTTAGTAGACGGCGACGGGTCCCTTTGCCACCGCCGCGCTCAACGTTGTGAATATCAACCGATCCATCCCCGCGAATTTGCTTGCAATGGGTCGGTGTTCCTCCCTGCTTTGGGCGAGATTACAAGTAGTTCGCTGCGTGCTCGTCCCTCCTGCATATATTTGTACTCGTAGCCAACAACGGAACACACTCTGAATCGGGCCTGAGGTTCCCTGGAATTCTTGGACCTGAATTTACAGTCCGAGTCTCCGAGAGCGTGCCCGATTCGAAGTATATAGCCATTTATCCGCATTTTACCCTGGCTCTGCTTTGCTCCCCGGATCTCTGGAGAGTCATGACCACGTTGGCTTATCTGAGTTGATGTTCCATTCGCCTCAGACAACAACTCAAACTTGCCCAGCTTTGCCGCTAGCTCCCGCGACGCTGCTGCGACTTCGCCGCCGCCGCCGCCGCGGCGGCTGCGGCTTAGTTCGCATCCCGTCCTCCACCCCTAACCATGGCCTCCTCTCCCACCACCAACCTCACCCCCTGTGATCTCTCCACAGCCACCAACGCCCCCACCCCTCCCCTCCGTCCTAGCTCCCCTGCAGATCCAGATCCAGTACTACTGGCTGCCGGTGCTGAGGATGGAGACGGGGACTCTCTCACGCGCTCCGCGGATTGCCCTGGGTCCCTCCGCTCAAGCTGCCACCACCTCCAAATCGGCTTCCTCCGAATTTCACGCCGCTGGTAGTGACCGATGCTTCGCAGGCACCTACGGAGAAGGGGTGGGTGGAGGTCGGGGGCCAACATCGCCGGAGGCTGGAGAAGCTGTCTGCCCCGCCTGCAAGAAGGACACCGACCGCTCCCTTGCTTTCAAGCGGAGAGCTTATGGGCTCTGCTTCCGTTGCTTGGCGGAGGACCACTTCGTCGCCGACTGTCGTGGGCCTGTCACTTGCCTGGGTTGCAGCCGCTCTGGGCATCGCGAGCGCGGCTGTCCGGGCCGCCTCCCTACCGGCAATGGTCATCTCCGCGGCTCCCTGTCGCCGCCGGCTGCTCCTCACCTCCAACACCCGTCCCCAGCTCCTTCACGGCAGTTGCGGCAGCGCTCGTGGGCAGCAGTTGTTGCCGCCCCGACTGGGCTCGTTCAAGGGGCCCCTTGTAGCAACTTCGGCACCCCCTGGTCGGGTCAGTCCGGCCCTGACGGGTCGGCCTTGGCTGCTGATTTGGGGCTGCTGCAACCCCTCTTTGCAGCTCAGACCGAGGCGTTGCGCGCCGAGTTGCAGGCTCTGGTTACCGCTCGTGTGGAGGATGTCGTTCAACCCCTCCGCGACATGGCGATTGCTCTGCAGGGTTGGGCGGCCCAGGTCTCGAGCCTCTTGGAGCGGCTGGAGGCTATCAGTGGCAAAGTAGTGGGGAACAGTGGGGGATCTTCCTCCTTGGCGCCTTTGGGTTCGCCTCCTCCCTAGTGCGAGCATGAGGAGCCACCGGCGCCTCTTGTTGTTGCCTATGGCAAGGATGTCAGTCAGGCGGGAGTGGCCGGGTGCTCGTCTGAGGTGCTGGCAACTGTGGCGCTGCCTGCAGATGTTCTTCCTACGTTGGATATCGTTCTGCACAAGACGGTGATTCTAGGAGAGGAGGAGCAAGCTAAGGTGGCTGAGATAGTCATAGCGAGCAATGATATGGAGCAGATTGAGGTGGCCTTGCCTGATGGTTTGGTTGGAGAGGTGCCTCCCTTCATCCCCTCTTCAGTGAAGCTTGCTTCAGGGGGCACTACCAATATGATGTCTTCTGGGTCCGAGGAACCACTTGGTGATATTGGCGTGCCATCAACTACCTTGTTGGATGAGTTCCTAAGCAGTTTCAGTTGCGCGGCACCACGGTCCTTGCTCGAGGAACCGATTCATGTGCAGATTGAAGGGGCATCTTCTTGTTCCGAGAGGCGTAGTGGACGTTTGGATAAGAAGAATAGAAACAACAACATTCCTACCGCCAAACGTGCTGAATATAGGTTGGCGGAGCCTTATGGGGAACTACCGAAGGGGATGAAATCTAAGAAAGGCTCCGAAGAGGATGTGCAAGAGAAGATGAACTCTTATCTATGGATGTACAAGAAACCCCCTATGCCGACAGCGACCCAGGCAATTCGTGCATTGGTGGAGGCCAATGGTTGATCTCATTTTTCAAAAGGTTAGGTGTGAGTTCACATCGAGTTGCAGGCATGTTCTTCAGGTTGCAGTGGTTGTCTTGGTCGGGTATGTTGTGTTGACCATGGTCTTGGGCCTTGGCACCCTTGTATCTGGCTCGGACGACGTCCCTTGAGTGCTAGTCCGGTGTGTGTGTGGTCTTCGTCGGTTTCCCTTAATTAACTGATCCCATGTATGGTTTTTGGGTCCAGTTTCCTTTATTAACCGGACCAACTCTCTTCTTCTTAATGCAATGCGGGAGCTCCCCGCCCTCTGACGAGGTTCCGTCAAAAAAATGTTCCATTGCTGCTTTTGGAACCGAATTTTTTATTCCATTTAAGAAAAAATGAGTAGCAGATGTGTTGAGTACCTCTGTTGTTGTCTCGTGCTTTTCACTTTCAGTGAGACACCGATGAAATTTACTGAATTTCAACAATTTCAGTAGGGCAAAGGAATATTTGCCTTTCGGTCAAAATATTCCGGTAATTTCTCCTTTTTCTTTAAAAGAAAAGGATCTACCTTATGCATTCAAAACGGGCAAGAGCCCGACTGACCGTACACAATTACATGAAGGTGATGTAAACGCTGCACGGATCGTGCAGCAGGTCGTCAGCAAGCCTTAACAGGGAAAAGAAATAAACAAAAATCAAAACGTCATTTTGGTTGTGAATGAAAATTTTCTAAAACTGAAAGTTGAAAACCGTGCCTTGTCTACATCCATTCTTGTTGTTGGCGAGGCAGCTACAGTAAGCAAAAGATGGGTCCCTCTCTGATTTCTGTTGGAGAAACCAAGGGTTACATATATAGACTCCAACTTACATAGAGCAAGATTAAAAAAGCAGTTACCAGCCACTCACAGACGAAGCCACCTAAAGGAGAACAGGCAAAATGATCCACAGCTCAGTGGCAAAATATCTCGTGTCTTGTTTGGGGGAAATGGCAGAAATAACGCACACTCTCTCTGCCTTTTCAGTTACAAGGCCAGCACATGGGCAGAATACATGGAGCTGCTTAAAAATAATACATGAGCTATATTTAGGAAAATATCTTGACAATGATTCTGCCTTACATATATTCAAGTCTTACAGAAAGGAAACTTATAAACCAAGAGGATACACACCAACATAACACCAGTTCTGGACAAGCACATGCTTATGATTTAGCGGTGGCGATGGACCCTTGCCGACGCGGCCCAACCAAAGGTAACCACGAAGGGCCAAAGAGCACTGCCCACTATGAACAGGTGCATTTGTAGTAACCGGACCATTCCTTTGTATAGCCCTGTCCTAATACATAACAATCGTGCAAGAACAATCGATTTTAAGATAGCCTTCAAATTTGCACCTTGCATTACGGCAGGAGTAATAACAAAACCGCGACAACAGTGCTACGACTACGAGCAACCGGAGCCAGCGCCATGTACACACCTAGTGCAAAAGCAATTGACATGCATGTGATTGAACTCGACACAGAAAGCAAGGAAACCACAAAGTTAACTTTGCGGGTGATCAGGTTAACGATGGAAGCTGCATCAAACGCGAAGCCACCGGTAGCTAGTGAGGAGCTGATGGAAGCTAGTGTGGCAGCCGTCAAGAATGCATAAAAAACGTAACTCCTGGCAAGTGTTGGCTTGCCCCCACTTTGATGATCATCAGCTCTGTAACCTTCAGGAAAGTGCAGACGATGCACTGAACGCCATAGTTGCTATTAGGACTGAAACCATGATAATAGTTTCTGTTGCATCTTTCAGCCTCACAGATTCTTTGTCCTCATCCTCTGGCTTCACATGCCTGCTATATGTTTGCTCAATCTTATCCCACCGCAGGGGGGGGGGTTAGCGGGAGGGATAGGGCGCATTGTTGGGGAACGTAGCATGCAATTTCAAAAAAAAATTCTACGATCACGCAAGATCTATCTTTTTTTTAGAACGAAGACGCACGATGCGTTCGGCTTTAAATTAATAAAGCCCACCACAGGCAGCATCCGACAAGTTTAACATAGAGAAACAACAGAATAAAAGGGGCCGGAGCCCAAAGTACGGAACATGCAACCGGCCTCAGCCTGATAAGAAAGACAGCAACAAAGAGTCCAAGCAGCCAGTCCAAAAGCGCCACGAGCAGAATCTTAGTGTCGTGCTTCGAGCTGAATCGTGCGGATCCGCTCCATGGCCTTCATCATCCGATCTGCATCACGCCGTTTCCCCAACGGTGTCCAAGTCTGGAGAAACAAATGACATTTGAAAATAATGTCAGCAGGATGAGAAGGGAACTTGTGTTCGATAGTCATCTTATTACGGGTGGTCCACAGTGACCAGCACAGCGCCCCTACGCATCGCCACAGCACGCGCCCGAAGCTACCTCTATGGGCGAGAAGGATCCCACGTAGGTCCGAAACTGTATGGGGATTCCAGTTTTGCGCAAACGCCTCACGGACGGCACTCCAAGCAAAACGAGCTAGGTGGCATTGGAAGAAGATGTGGTTCGCATCTTCATGCGCTCCACATAATGCGCAAGACCCATCCGAAGGACCGTGTCTAATGGCAATGTTGTTAGAAGAGGGGAGGCGGTCACGGAATAATTGCCAAAGAAAGACTTTGATCTTCAGAGGAATAGACGCTTTCCATAGCCCCCTAGCTATGTCAAGAGTCGGTCCCTCAGTCAGCTTATTGTAAAACGATTGGACCGTGAACTTTCCGGAACTCGAGAGGGACCAGGAGACCGTGTCGGCCTCAGGGCAGAGAGAGACACCCTGTAAGGCAGTTAGGAGCCCATCCCAACTTGACCGTTCATGGGCGAGGAGTGGTCTTTTGAGAGATATGGCTGGAGGGTTAGTTCTGAGCGCGTCGGCCACCAAAATTTCTACGTTAGTGACTAGTTGGTAAATGGCAAAGTGACTCCGCCAAAGAGGTTCCGACTCAAGCCAGTGGTCAAGCCAGAATCTCGTGGAGTACCCATTCTTAACGCAGAACTTGGCCCCTAACGAGAAGGCAGGCTTAACAGCCTGAATTCCGTTCCAGAAAGGCGATCCCTTCGCCTTTGAGGTGAGAAAATTCCCATCGGGGAAATATTTGGCACGAAGAATATCGGCCCAAAGCCCCTGTTCGTTCTGGGAAAGTTCTCAAATCCACTTGACAAGGAGCGCTACATTCATGAGTTTGGAGTTGAGGATCCCTAGGCCAGCAAATTTCTTGGGGCGGCAAAGCGCCGCCCACTTGATCAGGTGGTATTTCTTTTTTGTCCCAGTTCCTTCCCAAAAGAACTTAGACCTAGGGGTGTCAAGCTTGGCGTGAACTCCATCAGCCAGCAGGAACATGCCCATAGTAAACAAGGGCAGGGAGGACAAACTAGAGTTTGTCAGGATCAGCCTTGCCGCGGACGATAGAAACCTGCCGCGCCAGGGGCTGACCCGGTTCGCCACCTTACCGTATAAGGGTTCCCATTCGAGAATCGAGATGTGTTTGTCCGAAATGGGAAGCCCTAGGTACTTAATTGGAAAACTCCCTAGTTTACAATTAAGCGCGGGGATTGTCCATCCCAATGGCAATCACCTCACTCTTCAAAAAGTTAATCTTCAAGCCGGAAATGATCTCGAAAGCGAGGAGAATGAGTAGCAGAGTGTCGTCTGCATATTGTAAGTGGATGATCCCTCCTGGGCAAAGGTGAGGCACCACACCTCGAATATGGCCGGCGTTCTTGGCCTTGTTCACCATGGCCGAGAGGGCATCAACAACAAAGTTGAAAATCAAAGGCGAGGAGGGATCTCCTTGTCTAAGACCTCTTTTGTTGCGGAAGGAGTTCCCTACTTCTCCGTTGATAGCAATCGCAGTCTGTCCCCCCGACACAAGTTGCATGATGCGATGGATGAAACCCGACTCGAATCCCTTCCGAGTCAGCACCTCGCGAATGAACTCCCAGTTCACTCGGTCGTAGGCTTTCTCGAAGTCGAGCTTGAAGAGCATGGCCGGCTGACGCATGCACTTAAGCTCGTGAACGATCTCTTGCAAAACAACCGGGCCTTCTAGGATGTTACGCCCTTTGAGAAAACCCGACTGGCTACGGTCGATCGCACGCTGTGCAACCGGGGCAAGTCTCGTAGTGTAAGCCTTGGAGCATAATTTGAAAGGCACGTTAATAAGGGTGATGGGGCGGTATTGCTTGATCGAGTCCGCCCCCTTAACTTTAGGGATGAGGCTAATGACGCCGAAGTTGAGGCGCGAGATGTCTACTGTGCCTAGCGCAAACCCGTTGATAATATCGTAGAAAATGTCCTTGAGTGCCGGCCAAAACCGCCAGAAGAAAGACACCGGCCAGCCGTCCGACCCTGGTGCGGTATCGATCTTCATCGAGCCAAGCGCGTCATCGATCTCCCCCGTGGAGAAGGATAAGGCCAGGCCATCATTCTCGACTTGCGACACACGTGATTCTTCCTCCCAAAAGTACGCACGGAGATGAAGGGGCTTTTCGTCCGCTGTTCCCAACACGTTAAGGAAGAAATCATAGATGTGCCGCAAAATTTCGGCTTGACTGACCAGAACCCCCTGGTCCGATTGCAATCTCAGGATCGAACATTTCCTCTTGCGGCCGTTGGCGAATGCATGAAAATAGCCCGTATTAGCGCCCCCCTTGGTAATCCACTTGACGCCACCCTTCCGGCGCCAATATTCCTCCTCTTCCCTGAGGATGGCCAGCACTTGATTCTCGAGGGCATAACGGTTAGCCCACTCTGCTTCCGAAAAGGATCTAGAGTTGGCTTGGGCGTCAAGGGCCTTGATTTCCTCGATAAGAGCTTCCCTAGCTCGTTTAGCGTCACTATCGTGATTTGCGCCCCACCCTCGAAGGAAACCACGCAGGGTCCCTGCCGCCGACACCAAATGTCAAGAGAGCCTCTGGAGCGCCCAGCCGCAGCCCTAGCTTGTTCCCAACACGCGAGGAGCAGAGGAATGAACCCCTCTACCTCGAACCACCCTGTTTCGAAGTAGAAACGTGGGCTACGCTTAATCCTATCCTTCCCAGAGGCTAGGATCAATGGGACATGGTCAGAGCCAATGCGTGTTTCAACAACCAGCGTGCACATGGGAAAGATCATCTCCGAGTCAGCCGTAACGAAAACGCGGTCCAGGCCGCTCCGAACCGGGTTGAGTTGTTTGTTAGTCCATGTGAATCTAGCCCCTGTCCTAGCAATTTCCCGTAAAGCGCAAGCCGCAATGGCATTGTTAAAAAGGGAGACCCTAGGCCAGTCAATGTTGCGATTATTTTTGTCCGCGTCCGATCGGATAAGGTTAAAATCACCCCCAAGAACAATGGGAATGTTAGCGGCTTGCTTGGCCCCGACCAAGACTTGGATTTCACCCAGGAAATCAGCCGCGCGCGAGTGATCGGACGGACCGTAAACACAAACGATCGCCCAGGAAGCGAGAGAGACTCTATGCTTAATCGTGACAGAAATGTAAAACGATCCCACGTCCCAGGTAACAACATCACATACATTAGAATTACAACCCAGAAGAAGACCGCCCGAATGGCCAATGGAAGGGACCCAGCCCCACACGAAGCGGTGGAGAGGATCATAGGCCGCAAGATCGCGATACGAAAAGTCCGCTTTGATCGTTTCTTGAAGAGCCACCACGCCAATCCTTTCGCGTGCGATATACTCCCCAAGTTGCGTGTGACGACCCGAGTGCCCGCAACCCCTAATGTTCCAAAAGATGTAACGCATCAGATGATACAGTTGCGAAGGCGAACCCCTCTTGAAGTCACCGGTTTTGCCACTCGTTTCTTAGCCTGGGCGCGGCTCGTCGACGGTGCTGCGTCAACCTCCCTGGTTGCGGCAGCCCCCTCTGACAGGACAAGCAAGGTGGGAATACCCGAAGCCTCCGGGTTAACGGAGACCGCCAGCATCGTGGAATCGGCCTCCCTGGCCTTGGCCGCAGCAGCGGCCTCTGCCAATGCCGCTTGGGCCTCCTCACGAGCACGGATAAGGGTCACAAGCTCCCCACGGTCCATACCTAAATCGAAACCGCAGTCGTCTAGGATAGAAACTAGTTGCGGATCTGTAAACGCGTTCAGAATCTTAAAGGAGGGGGGTGGGTTACCTGAGATCTCCAAGTTCTTGTCCACCAGGCGAAGCTGAGCACACTCCAAGGAAGACAGATCACCCAGCGCCGCCTTGGCCCGAGCACTTGGGGCCTGCTGAGGGCCCGGAGATGCCCGAGAGCGCCGTGCCTTGGTTGCCGTGCCCGCGGAGCCCAGTGCAGCCTGAAGATCCACGCACGCCGGCACCACCGACGAAGGGAGCGCCAGCGCAGCTTGCTTGACAGGAGGCTTCCGTCCGGCCGTCTTCTTGGGGGCACGCCCAGAACCCCCCGAACTGCGACGGCTCGACACCGGGGTGCGAATGGAAGGCTCATTGAGCACCACGCCCGAGTTCGAGCCGAGCAAACTGGGGGAGGCTGGGGTGGCAGCCGCAGCGACGTGACCGACAGCATTAAAGCGGCCAGCCACAGGGAGCGGCGCTGAGCCCACCATATTGAAAGCCCCCACCAGAGCGCGGGACGGAGGCGGACTGCTCCCAGCCGTGTCCGAAATCGCCAGCGCCCCAGGCTCCGCGTTCTCCTTCCCTTCTTCGAGCGCAAGTTCTTTGATACCCAATTGGTCCTAGGTCTCCGTGTCAATTGACGTGTCTGGCATGCTATCCTCAGGTTCATCCTCACGACCAGCCATGTCCACATCCATAGCGCGGTCCACGTTACCAGTGTGTTGCCCCCCTGGGTCCCTGGGTCTTGCTGCTGCAGCCGAGCTGACCCTCCGGTCCTCGGACTAGGCGGTCCAGCACTCTTGTCGCCCGGGTGGGAGGGTGGGATGTTAGGGCCAGGCGCCACCGGCCCGTCGCCAGGGCACTTTGGGAGTCGCTCCAGCTCGACCCGAATGTCGTAACCCTCTTGATTAAACCAAACTTGCACAAAACCGTTCATCTTGTCAGGGGCTCTGCACCCAAACTTCATCCTCACCAGTCCCACCCGAATGAGGGAAAGCTCGTCCACCACGATAGGTCTGCCCAGCATCTTGAGCCCCTCCATTAGGCGCTCGACACGACGATGTTTCTTGGGTATGCCATGAAGGCGCAGCCACACCTCCGGCATGGAGAGGGGCACTATCGTCTCCTGGATCGAGTCACGAACCAGCACCGTAATGTCGTTGATGGAGAGGAAAAGCTTGCCACTTGTCTTGGCCATATGCAATAGATCTGCAGAGGGGAAGACCACCGCAAAGTCGTTGTCACCAACCTGCACTATCTGCCAGTCCCAGTCTCTAGCCACCATGTGCTTCAACTCCTGCTTGAGCGTACGCAGCGAAAGCCTCCCCGGCTCCGCTGACAGAATGGCACCATTGGCGGTTATAAGGTCGTCACCCTCCGCCATCTCTTCTTCTTCGAACTCCATGCAGAAAAATCCTTCGCCCGGAATGGTGCTGCCCATGATCTGGAGGTGCGGCTGCTTGCCTCGAGAAGGGCAATAAGCCG
>NC_041388.1:559660809-559662140 GCF_002162155.2 Triticum dicoccoides | reverse complement strand
GAAGGTGCATTTGGCCTGAAAATGCCCGGTCCGGCCGCACTTGAAGCATTCCCCGCCCTCCTCTTCTACTAGAATGGGAGCGTCCGCAGAGCCCCGCGGTGCAACGGGCGCGACCACCGCAAGCGGTGCAGCCGAAGCCCGTGGCTTTTTTGCCAGCGGGTCCCCATGACCTCCGCCGCAAAGGGGGTGCCCTTGCTTGCGCTCCAGCTCGCGGCGCCGCACGCCATGCTTGCGCTTCTTCTTCTTCTCTTGCTGACCCCACCAGGGTGGAGGAGGACCCCAATCCCCCTCGCGCCCGTGGTAACCAGATCCTGAGTCATGTCCCTGGTAGCCACCGTAACCACGACCAACACCGCCGTCTTGACCATGCTCAAAGCCACCGCCGTCGTTCGCACGCCCAGCCGCCTTGGCCCGCTGACCACGCTTCGCCTGCGCCCGTAGGGCCTTCTCGCGCCGCCATTCCTCCTCGGAGAGTGGAGGCTCCATCGAGGGCTTGTCTGCGCGCTGGTTGCCCATGGCCGTCGCCTCGGCAAAGGACAGAGTGAGTGGGGGAGGAGGGGGGAGGGGAACGAGAGACTAATGGGGAGACGGTGGCACCGCACCTCACTAGAACGAGCCAAAAACCCTAGCGAGGGGTCACGGAGGCCCCAGCACAGCCATATATAGCGCTGGTAGGCGGGCGCCGGGCCCCTCCCAGGGCAGGCCGACCGCGTGGGCTGGCAGGGCCAGGTCCAACACAAGGAACCAAATGCCCCCCCCCGCAGACGTCGAGGGCCCCACAACAGGCGGCCCGTCGACCAGAGGACAGAGCTGGGCCAGCCCAGGCCCAGAGGCCCCCAGCAGGCCCAAGGAAGGGGCGGTCGGCGCCAACCCTAGCGCGTCAGCCACCACCGCCACCCGCTCCGCCGCCGCCGCCACCGAAGCCATCGAGAGGAGGGCAGGGAGGGCAAGCCACTCCTCGGGCGTCACCGGGGCCACCGCGGGCCCAGAACACTGGGGAGATAGCGGAGCCGCCAGACGAGCTCCATGCGCGTCCACGTCCGCTTGCGCCTCTGGCCGCCAGCAGCGCACCACCGTCGCCCGCGAACCGCCACCACCCAGCACAAAACGGCGGCGCCGGTCACCCCGACCAGCCTCGCCATGAGTCGCCGCCAGCATAAAATCACCCAACGTCGCCCCCGACGGGGGACGAGCCAGCCGCGGTGAGGAAAGCTCATCCTCCTCGTCGGACGTATCCTCCGCCAGAGCCCAGAACCGGCCACCACAGCCTGCACGACCCGCCCTAGGGGAGCGCACCGGGGCTGGGGATGCCGGGGCGCCACAGGGACCCC
>NC_041388.1:559649060-559660489 GCF_002162155.2 Triticum dicoccoides | reverse complement strand
CGCCCTCATCGCCCCGAGTCGCCTCCAACGGCACGCGCATTTCAAAACCCATTTTTCCTCCATGCAAGATCTATCTAGGAGATGCATAGAAACGGGAGGGGGAGAGTGTGTCCACGTACCCTCGTAGACCAAAAGCAGAAGCGTTAGCTTAACGCGGTTGATGTAGTCGAATGTCTTCGTGATCCAACCGATCAAGTTCCGAACGTACGACACCTCTGAGTTCGGCACACGTTCAGCTTGATGACGTCCCTCCAACTCTTTATCCAGCAAAGTGTCGAGGGAGAGTTTCGTCGGCACGACAGCATGGTGACGGTGATAGTGATGTGATCTGCGTAGGGCTTCGCCTAAGCACTACGACGCTATGACCGGAGGAGTAAACTATGAAGGGGGGCGCCGCACACGGCTAAGAACAATTGATGTGCTATGGGGTGCCCCCTGCCCCGTATATTTAGGAGGAGGGAGAAGGCCGCCGGCAAAGAGGGGGCGTGCCATGGGGGGAAACCGAATAGGACTCCAAGTCCTATTCGTCCCCCTTCCTTTCTTACGGAGGGGGAAAGGGGAAGGGAGAGGGAAGAGGAGAAGGAAAGGGGGGCACGCCCCCTCCCCTATTCCAATTCAGACTCCCCATGGGAGGGGGCGCGACCACCCCTTGTGGGCTGCCTCCCCTCTCCCCTATGGCCCATATAGGCCGGGGGGTTCCGGTAACCCCTCGGTACTCCGAAAACTACCCGTACCACTTTGAAACTATTCTGGTGTCTGAATACCATATTTCAATATATTAATCTTTACCTCTCGACCATTTCGAGACTCCTTGTCATGTTCGTGATCTCATCCGAGACTCCGAACAATCTTCGGTCACTAAAACACATAACTCATAATACAAATCGCCTCAGACAACAACTCAAACTTGCCCAGCTTTGCCGCTAGCTCCCGCGACGCTGCTGCGACTTCGCCGCCGCCGCCGCCGCCGCGGCTGCGGCTTAGTTCGCATCCCGTCCTCCACCCCTAACCATGGCCTCCTCTCCCACCACCAACCTTACCCCCTGTGATCCCTCCACAGCCACCAACGCCCCCACCCCTCCCCTCCGTCCTAGCTCCCCTGCAGATCCAGATCCAGTACTACTGGCTGCCGGTGCTGAGGATGGGGACGGGGACTCTCTCACGTGCTCCGTGGATTGCCCTGGGATCCTCCCTCCGCTCAAGCTGCCACCACCTCCAGATCGGCTTCCTCCGAATTTCACGCCGCTGGTAGTGACTGATGCTTCGCAGGCACCTACAGAGAAGGGGTGGGTGGAGGTCGGGGGCCAACATTGCCGGAGGCTAGAGAAGCTGTCTGCCCCGCCCACAAGAAGGACAACGACCGCTCCCTTGCTTTCAAGCGGAGAGCTTATGGGCTCTGCTTCCGTTGCTTGGCGGAGGAGCACTTCGTCGCCGACTGTCGTGGGCCTGTCACCTGCCTGGGCTGCGGCCGCTCTGGGCATCGCGAGCGCGGCTGTCCGGGCCACCTCCCTACCGGCAATGGTCATCTCCGCGGCTCCCTGTCGCCGCCGGCTGCTCCTCACCTCCAACACCCGTCCCCAACTCCTTCACCGCAGTTGCGGCAGCGCTCGTGGGCAGCAGTTGTTGCCGCCCCGATTGGGCTCGTTCAAGGGGCCCCTTGTAGCAACTTCGGCACCCCCTGGTCGGGTCAGTCCGGCCCTGACGGGTCGGCCTTGGCTGCTGATTTGGGGCTGCTGCAACCCCTCTTTGCAGCTCAGACCGAGGCGTTGCGCGCCGAGTTGCAGGCTCTGGTTACCGCTCGTGTGGAGGATGTCGTTCAACCCCTCCGCGACATGGCGATTGCTCTGCAGGGTTGGGCGGCCCAGGTCTCGAGCCTCTTGGAGCGGCTGGAGGCTATCAGTGGCAAAGTAGTGGGGAACAGTGGGGGATCTTCCTCCTTGGCGCCTTTGGGTTCGCCTCCTCCCTAGTGCAAGCATGAGGAGCCACCGGCGCCTCTTGTTGTTGCCTATGGCAAGGATGTCAGTCAGGCGGGAGTGGCCGGGTGCTCGTCTGAGGTGCTGGCAACTGTGGCGCTGCCTGCAGATGTTCTTCCTACGTTGGATATCGTTCTGCACAAGACGGTGATTCTAGGAGAGGAGGAGCAAGCTAAGGTGGCTGAGATAGTCATAGCGAGCAATGATATGGAGCAGATTGAGGTGGCCTTGCCTGATGGTTTGGTTGGAGAGGTGCCTCCCTTCATCCCCTCTTCAGTGAAGCTTGCTTCAGGGGGCACTACCAATATGATGTCTTCTGGGTCCGAGGAACCACTTGGTGATATTGGCGTGCCATCAACTACCTTGTTGGATGAGTTCCTAAGCAGTTTCAGTTGCGCGGCACCACGGTCCTTGCTCGAGGAACCGATTCATGTGCAGATTGAAAGGGCATGTTCTTGTTCCGAGAGGCGTAGTGGACGTTTGGATAAGAAGAATAGAAACAACAACATTCCTACTGCCAAACGCGCTGAATATAGGTTGGCGGAGCCTTATGGGGAACTACCGAAGGGGATGAAATCTAAGAAAGGCTCCGAAGAGGATGTGCAAGAGAAGATGAACTCTTATCTACGGATGTACAAGAAACCCCCTATGCCGACAGCGACCCAGGCAATTCGTGCATTGGTGGAGGCCAATGGTTGATCTCATTTTTCAAAAGGTTAGGTGTGAGTTCACATCGAGTTGCAGGCATGTTCTTCAGGTTGCAGTGGTTGTCTTGGTCGGGTATGTTGTGTTGACCATGGTCTTGGGCCTTGGCACCCTTGTATCTGGCTCGGACGACATCCCTTGAGTGCTAGTCCGGTGTGTGTGGTCTTCGCCGGTTTCCCTTAATTAACTGATTCCATGTATGGTTTTTGGGTCCAGTTTCCCTTATTAACCGGACCAACTCTCTTCTTCTTAATGCAATGCGGGAGCTCCCCGCCCTCTGACGAGGTTCCGTCAAAAAAATGTTCCATTCGCTGCTTTTGGAACCGAATTTTTTATTCCATTTAAGAAAAAATGAGTAGCAGATGTGTTGAGTACCTCTGTTGTTGTCTCGTGCTTTTCACTTTCAGTGAGACACCGATGAAATTTACTGAATTTCAACAATTTCAGTAGGGCAAAGGAATATTTGCCTTTCGGTCAAACTATTCCGGTAATTTCTCCTTTTTCTTTAAAAGAAAAGGATCTACCTTATGCATTCAAAACGGGCAAGAGCCCGACTGACCGTACACAATTACATGAAGGTGATGTAAACGCTGCACGGATCGTGCAGCAGGTCGTCAGCAAGCCTTAACAGGGAAAAGAAATAAACAAAAATCAAAACGTCATTTTGGTTGTGAATGAAAATTTTCTAAAACTGAAAGTTGAAAACCGTGCCTTGTCTACATCCATTCTTGTTGTTGGCGAGGCAGCTACAGTAAGCAAAAGATGGGTCCCTCTCTGATTTCTGTTGGAGAAACCAAGGGTTACATATATAGACTCCAACTTACATAGAGCAAGATTAAAAAAGCAGTTACCAGCCACTCACAGACGAAGCCACCTAAAGGAGAACAGGCAAAATGATCCACAGCTCAGTGGCAAAATATCTCGTGTCTTGTTTGGGGGAAATGGCAGAAATAACGCACACTCTCTCTGCCTTTTCAGTTACAAGGCCAGCACATGGGCAGAATACATGGAGCTGCTTAAAAATAATACATGAGCTATATTTAGGAAAATATCTTGACAATGATTCTGCCTTACATATATTCAAGTCTTACAGAAAGGAAACTTATAAACCAAGAGGATACACACCAACATAACACCAGTTCTGGACAAGCACATGCTTATGATTTAGCGGTGGCGATGGACCCTTGCCGACGCGGCCCAACCAAAGGTAACCACGAAGGGCCAAAGAGCACTGCCCACTATGAACAGGTGCATTTGTAGTAACCGGACCATTCCTTTGTATAGCCCTGTCCTAATACATAACAATCGTGCAAGAACAATCGATTTTAAGATAGCCTTCAAATTTGCACCTGGCATTACGGCAGGAGTAATAACAAAACCGCGACAACAGTGCTACGACTACGAGCAACCGGAGCCAGCGCCATGTACACACCTAGTGCAAAAGCAATTGACATGCATGTGATTGAACTCGACACAGAAAGCAAGGAGACCACAAAGTTAACTTTGCGGGTGATCAGGTTAACGATGGAAGCTGCATCAAACGCGAAGCCACCGGTAGCTAGTGAGGAGCTGATGGAAGCTAGTGTGGCAGCCGTCAAGAATGCATAAAAAACGTAACTCCTGGCAAGTGTTGGCTTGCCCCCACTTTGATGATCATCAGCTCTGTAACCTTCAGGAAAGTGCAGATGATGCACTGAACGCCATAGTTGCTATTAGGACTGAAACCATGATAATAGTTTCTGTTGCATCTTTCAGCCTCACAGATTCTTTGTCCTCATCCTCTGGCTTCACATGCCTGCTATATGTTTGCTCAATCTTATCCCACCGCAGGGGGGGGGGGTTAGCGGGAGGGATTGGGCGCATTGTTGGGGAACGTAGCATGCAATTTAAAAAAAAATTCTACGATCACGCAAGATCTATCTTTTTTTTAGAACGAAGACGCACGATGCGTTCGGCTTTAAATTAATAAAGCCCACCACATGCAGCATCCAACAAGTTTAACATAGAGAAACAACAGAATAAAAGGGGCCGAAGCCCAAAGTACGGAACATGCAACCGGCCTCAGCCTGATAAGAAAGACAGCAACAAAGAGTCCAAGCAGCCAGTCCAAAAGCGCCATGAGCAGAATCTTAGTGTCGTGCTTCGAGCTGAATCGTGCGGATCCGCTCCATGGCCTCCATCATCCGATCTGCATCACGCCGTTTCCCCAACGGTGTCCAAGTCTGGAGAAACAAATGACATTTGAAAATAATGTCAGCAGGATGAGAAGGGAACTTGTGTTCGATAGTCATCTTATTACGGGTGGTCCACAGTGACCAGCACAGCGCCCCTACGCATCGCCACAGCACGCGCCCGAAGCTACCTCTATGGGCGAGAAGGATCCCACGTAGGTCCGAAACCGTATGGGGATTCCAGTTTTGCGCAAACGCCTCACGGACGACACTCCAAGCAAAACGAGCTAGGTGGCATTGGAAGAAGATGTGGTTCGCATCTTCATCGCTCCACATAACGCGCAAGACCCATCCGAAGGACCGTGTCTAATGGCAATGTTGTTAGAAGAGGGGAGGCGGTCACGGAATAATTGCCAAAGAAAGACTTTGATCTTCAGAGGAATAGACGCTTTCCATAGCCCCCTAGCTATGTCAAGAGTCGGTCCCTCAGTCAGCTTATTGTAAAGCGATTGGATCGTGAACTTTCCGGAACTCGAGAGGGACCAGGAGACCGTGTCGGCCTCAGGGCAGAGAGAGACACCCTGTAAGGCAGTTAGGAGCCCATCCCAACTTGACCGTTCATGGGCGAGGAGTGGTCTTTTGAGAGATATGGCTGGAGGGTTAGTTCTGAGCGCGTCGGCCACCAAAATTTCTACGTTAGTGACTAGTTGGTAAATGGCAAAGTGACTCCGCCAAAGAGGTTCCGACCCAAGTCAGTGGTCAAGCCAGAATCTCGTGGAGTACCCATTCTTAACGCAGAACTTGGCCCCTAACGAGAAGGCAGGCTTAACAGCCTGAATTCCGTTCCAGAAAGGCGATCCCTTCGCCTTTGAGGTGAGAAAATTCCCATCGGGGAAATATTTGGCGCGAAGAATATCGGCCCAAAGCCCCTGTTCGTTCTGGGAAAGTTTCCAAATCCACTTGACAAGGAGCGCTACATTCATGAGTTTGGAGTTGAGGATCCCTAGGCCACCGAATTTCTTGGGGCGGCAAAGCGCCGCCCACTTGATCAGGTGGTATTTCTTTTTTGTCCCAGTCCCTTCCCAAAAGAACTTAGACCTAGGGGTGTCAAGCTTGGCATGAACTCCATCAGCCAGCAGGAACATGCCCATAGTAAACAAGGGCAGGGAGGAAAAACTAGAGTTTGTCAGGATCAGCCTTGCCGCGGACGATAGAAACTTGCCGCGCCAGGGGCTGACCCGATTCGCCACCTTACCGTATAAGGGTTCCCATTCGAGAATCGAGATGTGTTTGTCCGAAATGGGAAGCCCTAGGTACTTAATTGGAAAACTCCCTAGTTTACAATTAAGCGCGGGGATTGTCCATCCCAATGGCAATCACCTCACTCTTCAAAAAGTTAATCTTCAAGCCGGAAATGATCTCGAAAGCGAGGAGAATGAGCAGCAGAGTGTCGTCTGCATATTGTAAGTGGGTGATCCCTCCTGGGCAAAGGTGAGGCACCACACCTCGAATATGGCCGGCGTTCTTGGCCTTGTTCACCATGGCCGAGAGGGCATCAGCAACAAAGTTGAAAATCAAAGGCGAGGAGGGATCTCCTTGCCTAAGACCTCTTTTGTTGCGGAAGAAGTTCCCCACTTCTCCCTTGATAGCAATCGCAGTCTGTCCCCCCGACACAAGTTGCATGATGCGATGGATGAAACCCGACTCGAATCCCTTCTGAGTCAGCACCTCGCGAATGAACTCCCAGTTCACTCGGTCGTAGGCTTTCTCGAAGTCGAGCTTGAAGAGCACGGCCGGCTGACGCGTGCGCTTAAGCTCGTGAACGATCTCTTGCAAAACAACCGGACCTTCTAGGATGTTACGCCCTTTGAGAAAACCCGACTGGCTACGGTCGATCACACGCTGTGCAACCGGGGCAAGTCTCGTAGTGTAAGCCTTGGAGCATAATTTGAAAGGCATGTTAATAAGGGTGATGGGGCGGTATTGCTTGATCGAGTCCGCCCCCTTAACTTTAGGGATGAGGCTAATGATGCCGAAGTTGAGGCGCGAGATGTCTACTGTGCCTAGCACAAACCTGTTGATAATATCGTAGAAAATGTCCTTGAGCGCCGGCCAAAACCGCCGGAAGAAAGACACCGGCCAGCCGTCCGACCCTGGTGCGGTATCGATCTTCATCGAGCCAAGCGCGTCATCGATCTCCCCCGTGGAGAAGGATAAGGCCAGGCCATCATTCTCGACTTGCGACACACGTGATTCTTCCTCCCAAAAGTCCGCACTGAGATGAAGGGGCTTTTCGTCCGCTGTTCCCAACACGTTAAGGAAGAAATCGTAGATGTGCCACGAAATTTTGGCTTGACTGACCAGAACCCCCTGGTCCGATTGCAATCTCAGGATCGAACATTTCCTCTTGCGGCCATTAGCGAATGCATGAAAATAGCCCGTATTAGCACCCCCCTTGGTAATCCACTTGACGCCACCCTTCCGGCGCCAATATTCCTCCTCTTCCCTGAGGATGGCCAGCACTTGATTCTCGAGGGCATAACAGTTAGCCCACTCTGCTTCCGAAAAGGATCTAGAGTCGGCTTGGGCGTCAAGGGCCTTGATTTCCTCGATAAGAGCTTCCCTAGCTCGTTTAGCGTCACTACCGTGATTTGCACCCCACCCTCGAAGGAAACCACGCAGGGTCCCTGCCGCCGACACCCAAATGTCAAGAGAGCCTCTGGAGCGCCCAGCCGCAGCCCTAGCTTGTTCCCAACACGCGAGGAGCAGAGGAATGAACCCCTCTACCTCGAACCACCCTGTTTCGAAGTAGAAACGTGGGCTACGCTTAATCCTATCCTCCCCAGAGGCTAGGATCAATGGGACATGGTCAGAGCCAATGCGTGTTTCAGCAACCAGCGTGCACATGGGAAAGATCATCTCCGGGTCAGCCGTAACGAAAACGCGGTCCAGGCTACTCCGAACCGGGTTGAGTTGTTTTTAGTCCACGTGAATCTAGCCCCTGTCCTAGCAATTTCCCGTAAAGCGGAAGCCGCAATGGCATTGTTAAAAAGGGAGACCCTAGGCCAGTCAATGTTGCGATTATTTTTGTCCGCGTCCGATCGGATAAAGTTAAAATCACCCCCAAGAACAATGGGAATGTTAGCGGCTTGCTTGGCCCCGACCAAGACTTGGATTTCACCCAGGAAATCAGCCGCGCGCGAGTGATCGGCCGGACCGTAAACACAAACGATCGCCCAGGAAGTGAGAGAGACTCTATGCTTAATCGTGACAGAAATGTAAAACGATCCCACGTCCCAGGTAACAACATCACATACATCAGAATTACAACCCAGAAGAAGACCGCCTGAATGGCCAATGGAAGGGACCCAGCCCCACACGAAGCGGTGGAGAGGATCATAGGCCGCAAGATCGCGATACGAAAAGTACGCTTTGATCGTTTCTTGAAGAGCCACCACGCCAATCCTTTTGCGCGCGATATACTCCCTAAGTTGCGTGTGACGACCCGAGTGCCCGCAACCCCTAATGTTCCAAAAGATGTAACGCATCAGATGATACAGTTGCGAAGGCGAACTCCTCTTGAGGTCACCGGTTTTGCCACTCGTTTCTTAGCCTGGGCGCGGCTCGTCGACGGTGCTGCGTCAACCTCCCTGGTTGCGGCAGCCCCCTCTGACAGGACAAGCGAGGTGGGAATACCCGAAGCCTCTGGGTTAAAGGAGACCGCCAGCACCGTGGAATCGGGCTGCGGCCTCTGCCAATGCCGCTTGGGCCTCCTCACGAGCACGGATAAGGGTTACAAGCTCCCCACGGTCCGTACCTAAATCGAAACCGCAGTCGTCTAGGATAGAAACTAGTTGCGGATCTGTAAACGCGTTCAGAATCTTAAAGGAGGGGGTGGGTTACCTGAGATCTCCAAGTTCTTGTCCACCAGGCGAAGCTGAGCACACTCCAAGGAAGACAGATCACCCAGCTCCGCCTTGGCCCGAGCACTTGGGGCCTGCTGAGGGCCCGGAGATGCCCGAGAGCACCGTGCCTTGGTTGCCGTGCCCGCGGAGCCCAGCGCGGCCTGAAGATCCACGCACGCCAGCACCACCGACGAAGGGAGCGCCAGCGCAGCTTGCTTGACAGGAGGCTTCCGTCCGGCCGTCTTCTTGGGGGCACGCTCAGAACCTCCCGAACTGCGATGGCTCGACACCGGGGTGTGAATGGAAGGCTCATTGAGCACCACGCCCAAGTCCGAACCGAGCAAACTGGGGGAGGCTGGGGCGGCAGCCGCAATGACGCGACCGACAGCATCAGAGCGGCCAGCCACAGGGAGCAACGCTGAGCCCACCATATTGAAAGCCCCCACCAGAGCGCGGGACGGAGGCGGACTGCTCCCAGCCGTGTCCGAAATCGCCAGCGCCCCAGGCTCCGCGTTCTCCTTCCCTTCTTCGAGCACAAGTTCTTTGATACCCAATTGGTCCTAGGTCTCCGTGTCAATTGACGTGTCTGGCATGCTATCCTCAGGTTCATCCTCACGACCAGCCATATCCACATCCGTAGCGCGGTCCTCGTTACCAGTGTGTTGCCCCCCTGGGTCCCTGGATCTTGCTGCTGCAGCCGAGCTCACCCTTCGGTCCTCGGACTAGGCGGTCCAGCACTCTTGTCGCCCGGGTGGGAGGGTGGGATGTTAGGGCCAGTCGCCGCCGGCCCGTCGCCAGGGCGCTTTGGGAGTCGCTCCACCTCGACCCGAATGTCGTAACCCTCTTGATTAAACCAAACTTGCACAAAACCATTCATCTTGTCAGGGGCTCTGCACCCAAACTTCATCCTCACCGTTCCCACCCGGATGAGGGAAAGCTCATCCACCACGATAGGTCTGCCCAGCATCTTGAGCCCCTCCATCAGGCGCTCGACACGACGATGTTTCTTGGGTATGCCATGAAGGCGGAGCCACACCTCCGGCATGGAGAGGGGCACTATCTTCTCCTGGATCGAGTCACGAACCAGCATCGTAATGTCGTTGATGGAGAGGAAAAGCTTGCCACTTGTCTTGGCCATATGCAATAGATCTGCAGAGGGGAAGACCACCACAAAGTCGTTGTCGCCAACCTGCACTATCTGCCAATCCCAGTCTCCAGCCACCATGTGCTTCAGCTCCTGCTTGAGCGTACGCAGCAAAAGCCTCCCCGGCTCCGCTGACAGAATGGCACCATTGGCGGTTATAAGGTCGTCACCCTCCGCCATCTCTTCTTCTTCGAACTCCATGCAGAAAAATCCTTCGCCCGGAATGGCGCTGCCCATGATCTGGAGGTGCGGCTGCTTGCCCCGAGAAGGGCAATAAGCCGAGGCGTGTCCCTCCTATTTGCAGATCACACAAAGGGGGGGAAAGGTGCATTTGGCCTGAAAATGCCCGGTCCGGCCGCACTTGAAGCATTCCCCGCCCTCCTCTTCTACTGGAATGGGAGCATCCGCAGAGCCCCGCGGCGCAACGGGCGTGACCACCGCAAGCGGTGCAGCCGAAGCCCGTGGCTTTTTTGCTAGCGGGTCCCCATGACCTCCGCCGCAAAGGGGGTGCTCTTGCTTGCGCTCCAGCTCGCGGCGCCGCACGCCATGCTTGCGCTTCTGCTTCTTCTCTTGCTGACCCCACCAGGGTGGAGGAGGACCCCAATCCCCCTCACGCCCGTGGTAACCAGATCCTGAGTCATGTCCCTGGTAGCCACCATAACCACGACTAACACCGCCGTCTTGACCATGCTCAAAGCCACCGCCGTCGTCCGCACGCCCAGCCGCCTTCGCCCGCTGACCACGCTTCGCCTGCGCCCGTAGGGCCTTCTCGCACCGCCATTCCTCCTCGGAGAGCGGAGGCTCCATCGAGGGCTTGTCTGCGCGCCGGTCGCCCATGGCCGTCACCTCGGCAAAGGACAGAGTGAGTGGGGGAGGAGGGGGGAGGGGAACGAGAGATCTGATGGGGAGACGGTGGCACCGCACCTCACTGGAACGAGCCGAAAACCCTAGCGAGGGGTCGCGGAGGCCTTGGCGCAGCCATATATAGCGCTAGCAGGCGGGCCGCCGGGCCCCTCCCAGGGCAGGCCGACCGCGTGGGCTAGCAGGGCCAGGTCCAGCACCAGGAACCGAATGCCCCCCGCAGACGTCGAGGGCCCCACAACAGGCGGCCCGTCGACCAGAGGACAGAGCTGGGCCAGCCCAGGCCCAGAGGCCCCTAGCAGGCCCAAGGAAGGGGCGGTCGGTGCCAACCCTAGCGCGTCAGCCACCACCGCCACCCGCTCTGCCGCCGCCGCCACCGACGCCGTCGAGGGGAGGGCAGGGAGGGCAAGCCACTCCTCGGGCGTCACCGGGGCCACCACGGGCCCAGAACACCGGGGAGATAGCGGAGCCGCCAGACGGGACCCCTGCGCGTCCACGTCCGCTTGCGCCTCTGGCCGCTAGCAGCGCACCACCGTCGCCCGCGAACCGCCACCACCCGGCGCAAAACGGCGGCGCCGGTCACCCCGACCAGCCCCGCCATGAGTCGCCGCCAGCATAAAATCACCCAACGTCGCCCCCGACAGGGGAGGAGCCAGCCGCGGTGAGGAAA